>NC_041408.2:85931111-86231111 GCF_900747795.2 Erpetoichthys calabaricus
AAGACATGAGAAGTAAAGCATTTCCCGTGTTTAATGGGGAGTGTAATCAAGTGCAAGAAAAAAGTACAGAGGTGCAGACTGAAGCACAATTCATTCCTTTTATCTGTCTATACTATGGCACCTTTATATCTATCTCGTTACATCTGTTTCATGTTTTATGTAGTGTCTCTCATTTCCATTTATGTATATGCATCTGTTCTATATAGCGCCTTTCATATGCATTTCATACCAATCTATACTGAATATAGCACTTTTTAATCCGAGTATAGTATCAACTCAATGAAACTTCTGGACTATTGATCTGGTCAGTTAAGTAGCAGAGGGGCTTGTTCTTCAGTTTCAGCTGCTTTGGTGCACTAGAGGGGCAACAATGAGACGACCCCCAAAACAGGAATGAATAGTTTAATAGGTGGAGGCCACTGACATTTTTCCCTCCTCATCTGTTTTTTTCACTAGTTTGGCTACGGTCAGTGTCACTTCTGGTAGCTATGAGGCCATACCTGAACCCTACAGAGTTTGGTTGCACAGGTAGTCCAACTACTACATCAATACGTGCCATTGCCAGAAGATTTGCTGTATCTCCCAGCACAGTCTCAAGGGCATGGAGGAGATTCCAGGAGACAGGTAGTCACTCTAGGAGAGCTGGACAGGGCCCCTCATAGAAGGTCCTTAACCCATCAGCAGGACTATCTGTTCTTTTGGGCAAGGAAGAACAGGATGAGCACTGCCAGAGCCTACAAAATGAACTCCAGCAGGCAGGCAGGCCACTGGTGTGAAGGTCTCTGACCAAACAATTAGAAACAGACTTTATGATGGTGGCCTGAGGGCCCGTCGTCCTCTAGTGGGCCCTATGCTCACTGCCTGGCACCATGGAGCTCAATTGGCATTTGCAATAGAATGCCAGAATTGGCACGTCCACCGCTGGTGCCCTGTGCTTTTCACAGATGAGAGCAGGTACACCCTGAGCACATGTGACAGACATGAAAGGGTCTGGAGGAGCCGTGGAGAATGTTATGCTGCCTGTAACATCGTTCATCATGACCGGTTTGGTGGTGGGTCAGTGATGGTCTGGGGAGGCATATCCATGGAGGGATGCACAGACCTCTACAGGCTAGACAATGGCACCTTGACTGCCATCAGGTATCGGGATGAAATCCATGGAGCCATTGTCAGACCCTATGCTGGTGCAGGGGGTCCTGGGTTCCTCCTGGTGCACAACAATGCCTGGCCTCATGTGGCGAGAGTATGCAGGCAGTTCTTTGAGGATGAAGGAATTGATCCCATTGACTGGCTCCCACGCTCACTCGCCTGACCTCAATCCAATAGAACACCTCTGGGTGTGACATTATGTTTTGGTCCATCCGACACCACAGACTGTCCAGGAGTGCAATGATGCCTTGGTCCAGATCTGTTAGGAGATCCTGCAGGACACCATCTGTTGTCTCATTAGGAGCATGCCACCCCCCGACATTGTTAGGCATGCATACAAGCACGTGGTGGGGGGCATACAAACTACTGAATATGATTTGGAGTTGCTGCAATGAATTTTCGGCCAAATGGACTCGCCTGCCTGCAGGATCATTTTTTCCCTTTGATTTCGAGGTGTCTTTGAATTCAGCCCTCTGTAGTTTGATCATTTTCATTTCCATTGAACGATGTACCATCCTTTCATAACACATTACCATATCTGTCCATATCAGTAGAGATAGCCAGCAGGATTTTTGTTCATAAATATTAGGTTTGGTGTGGCACGGTGGCGCAGTGGTAGTGCTGCTGCCTCGCAGTTAGGAGACCCAAGTTTGCTTCCCGGGTCCTCCCTGCGTGGAGTTTGCATGTTCTCCCCGTGTCTGTGTGGGTTTCCTCCGGGCGCTCCGGTTTCCTCCCACAGTCCAAAGACATGCAGGTTAGGTGGATTGGCGATTCTAAATTGGCCCTAGTGTGTGCTTGGTGTGTGGGTGTGTTTGTGTGTGTCCTGCGGTGGGTTGGCACCCTGCCCGGGATTGGTTCCTGCCTTGTGCCCTGTGTTGGCTGGGATTGGCTCCAGCAGACCCCCGTGACCCTGTGTTCGGATTCAGCGGGTTGGAAAATGGATGGATGGATATACTAGGTTCACCCCCTGCTCGCTTCGCTTGCCAGCCTCCCCCCGGCCTGCGCTATGTGCCAGCCACTTCGCGTCTCTGCCACTCGCATATGTGGAGTTCACTTTCACCAAACAACAAATCTTTTAATTCTCGTGGATACGCCTCTTCATTGGGAAGAAACACTACTTTTCCCTGATGGCAACATGAATTAGACGATCTACAAGTCTCCGACTTAAAGTTTAAATCCGAACAATACAGTGGAACCTCGGTTTGCGAGCATAATTCGTTCCGGAAACGTGCTCGTAGTCCAAAGCACTCGTATATCAAAGTGAATTTCCCCATAAGAAATAATGGAAACTCAGATGATTCGTCCCACAACCCAAAACTATTCATATAAAAATGATTAATACAAAATATAAAGTAAAAATACATAAAACAAATTAACCTGCACTTTACCTTTGAAAAGAATCATGGCTGGTGTGAGGGAGTTTCTAAACTCTTGTGGGATTGCACCCAACGGGACGACACGCGGAAGAGCGTCCCAAAGCAATCGCAGTCTCCCAGCGCTGTAGCAGTTCAGCGTAAAAGTGAATCCGAAAAGATCGCGGACATGCTATAAGCGCCTGCCGTCGATGGGTGATACACGGAACAAGGAACATTATAAATGCACAGGGCCCTGCCTGACTGCTGTGTCTGTTTCAAGTGTAAACCAAGTTACTCGCAAACCGAGGTTCCACTGTATATTCAATCTCTTTTCACTGTTCCATTATTTCACCAAGTAATAATTTCCGTTTGTTTGCACTAATGCGATCTTTATTATAATTTTTTTGAGATTTTCGAATTTTAGTACATTCATTATCTCTAACCTGCTCTTCAGGTCATCTACTCTTTGTCTTTTATGTCCAATCTCGGGTGTGGCTGAATCTCTTGGCACAAAGTCTCGTCTCGCGGGACATGAAAGTATCTCTCTGAAAAAGTCACATCTGGTCCCAGGATTTTTTTTTATTATAATAGAGAGATATATCCTAGTATAGTTTTTGGTTTAAGTATTTATGTGAATTGGGTTAGTGGTGCATTTTTATGTCCTTTTGCATATACACTGATTTTTTTTTTCTTTGTAAATATTTTTGAGGATCGTGCTATTTGGGGGACTGTGTTTATTGCGGAGTAGCTTTTTGTTTATATATCTTTTTTTTTTTTTATTAATTTTTATTGTAATCATTCCATACAAATAGATCAATTTATAACCAAACAAATTAAAGACAAATCAGACCCCACCCCAGAGAAGGAGAGCTTAGCTAAAGGAGAATTGCTTAGGGCTTTTTAACAAGACAACAATAAGCAAAGGAAAGGAAGAAATAAATATCTATGTAAATAAGAGATGGAGAAGGGAATTAAATGCGGTAATAGTTATTTCTCTTATTCTAAAATATATTGATCAGATCCTGCCAGGTTTTGAAAAAATTTTGTACAGATCCTCTAACTGAGAATTTGATTTTTTCCAATTTCAAATAATATAAATCATCGGTTTCCCACTGACTTATCAGAGTTAGGATTCTTCCAATTTAACAGAATAAGTCTGCGTGCCAAAAGTGTAGTAAATGCAATCACCGTTTGCTTGTCCTTTTCCACTTCAAGTCCGACTGGAAGAACACCGAACACAGCTGTTAATGGGTTAGGAGGGATTGTGACCCCAAGGCTGTTTGAAAGGCACTTAAAATTTTTTGTCCAAAATGATGTTAATTTGGTGCAGACCCAGAACATGTGACCCAGTGAGGCAGGAGCTTGATTGCAGCGTTCACAGGTTGGATCCTGCCCTGGAAACATTTTGGACAGTTTTAAGCGAGACAGATGAGCTCGATACATAATTTTTAGTTGAATAATTCTATGCTTTGTGCATATGGAGCTCGAGTGAATTCTCTGCTTTGCTACCTTCCACTCCTTTTCTGATATATTGATTAAGAGATCTTCTTCCCAATGTCCTCTTGGATCTTTGAAAGGTAGGGACTCTAATAGGATTTTATATAATGCGGAAATGGTGTTTAATTCCTCGAAACTGAGCAGTATTTTTTCCAGCATTGTGGAGGGTGCGAGGTGGGGAAAATCGGGCAATTTCTGTTTAACAAAATTTCTAATTTGAAGATAGTGAAAGAAATGTGTAGCTGGGAGGTTGAATTTGGAACATAATTGTTCAAAAGATGCAAATATGTTGTCTATATAAAGATCTCTGAGCATTTTAATCCCAAAACTTTTCCAGGTATTAAAAACTGGATATGTTTGCGAGGGTTGAAAGAGGTGGTTCTCTTGCAGAGGTGCCACTGATAAAAGATTTTCCATCTTAAAATGCTTTCTAATTTGGTTCCATATTCTAAGTGAGTAAAGCACAATTGGGTTATTAGTATATTTGCGATAACTTGCATTTATTGGAGAGCAGAGCAGGGAATATAAAGAAGTACTACAGGATTCTATTTCTATTGCGGACCAAGCCTGTGTATGTTCATTTATTTGTGTCCAGGTTTTAATGGCTTGTATGTTTGCTGCTGTTTGTTTATATATCTTTACTGTTCTTGTTTGTTCTTTCTTTTGTGACCTGACATACTCACTGTAAATATTGCAATTTCACTATTTTGGAGGATTTTGATTCTTTATCTGTTCTGCGTGTCATTTCCAGTGTGGACTATAGAAAAAGCCCACCTAACACTGTTTGATTGGAACCTGTAAATAAAAACCCTCTTTTGTTTTTGAAACTCAGCCCTTTTTTGTGTCTGCGCCTCCTTCATTCTGATCCCAATTTGTCCCAAACTACAAGACGCCCAGCGTGTCGCTTGAAGCCCCCTTTCCCACTACACAGGGTATCACTAAATCATCAGTTAATCACCATGTTTCAGCTTGCACGCATTTAAAATTTTGACTGACTTGTTTCCAGAAAATGACCATTTATGCAATGTAGACTTATATAAATTGAAAGCTGAGCTTAAACTCATCAATCAAGTAATTTATCTTTGTATAATTTAATAGCCTTGATTTGAGCATGATACGCTATTTAAATTTTAAATTACTTCATGGAAAAAAAAAAAGGTTTTTGACAATTGCGATAATCTCACATATTTAAAGAGTTGCTTATCATTTTGTGAACAAAAACCCCGAAGACCTCATAATTAATAAAAACAATATTTTTTGTTGTATTTTCTCTGATTACTGTAGTTTGCATAACATTGATATCTTGAGTCTGAAATGTGTTATCCGGTATCCCGGGGATTGGCATCAAAACTGTTGGCTACCGTTCCTAGTCGAGAGATATGTTCTCATTAATTGGATGGCCATAAATTGTTTCAGGCTCTGTATCTGCATACACTATTTTAAATTACTCTTAAATATGTTTGTACAGATAATACATCTAGGGTAAATACTTTGTTATTAATGATATTTTGGATGTAAATATGCTTAAAAACCTGTCTAGCCACAGCAATTTATCAATTAGATAAATGAATGAGTGGTATATTAGGCGGAGAATATAAATTAATCATGAGACGTGGGCTCTGTCTTGAAAAAAAAAAAGCTGTTTTTTTTGTTTTCTAAATTGTGATTTCTAAATTAATAATAATAGTAATAATACATTTTATTTATATAGTGCCTTTCCCATGCTCAAGGCGCTTTCAAATTATACTCTATGGATGAACGTTTGTGGACACGTGTTTTGTCTTGGTAGAGTCCGGTGTGACTCTCCTTTCCCCTTTTGAACTCTTTATTGTGTGGACTCTATCAGAATGCCTCAGATCCTCAAGACTCACCAGTGTTTATAAGGTTTTGTACTTTATAACTTCTCTCCACACCTTCCCTTCTACTTCTATAACCTCAGGCAATTACATAGAGTAGAAGACAAGCAGGAGTATAAATAATGTCAGTCAGTCAGTCATTGTCCAACCTGCTATATCCTAACACAGGGTCACGGGGGTCTGCTGGAGCCAATCCCAGCCAACACAGGGCGCAAGGCAGGAACAAATCCCGGGCAGGATGCCAGCCCACCGCAGGGCACACACACACCCCCACACACCAAGCACACACTAGGGACAATTTAGGATCGCCAATGCACCAAACCTGCAAGTCTTTGGACTGTGGGAGGAAACCCACGCAGACACGGGGAGAACATGCAAACTCCACGCAGGGAAGACCCGGGAAGGGAACCCAGGTCTCCTTACTGCGAGGCAGCAGCGCTACTACTGCGCCACCATGCTGCCCTGTATTATTGGTAATATTCATAAAATAACAATATTGAGGCAAAGAACGGTAAATGTGAATATTGTCAACCATACAACCTGATAAATGCTAGGTGTGTAGTTTCAGGCGGCACACAGACTTGTAGTTACTCAGATAATAATAATAATATATGTTATTTATATAGCGCCTTTCCCATTCTCAAGACGCTGTCTCTGGTCAAGTCAACATTTCTAGTCAGCTTTCTTCAGGACCGTTGTGATATGAAATTTTGCATACAGATAGAAAAAGCATACATATAGAAGACTGGCATCCTTCAACATGCTGCAGATGTTCTGTCAGACGGTTGTGGCGAGCGCCCTCTTCTACGCGGTGGTGTGCTGGGGAGGCAGCATAAAGAAGAGGGACGCCTCCTGTCTGGACAGACTGGTGAGGAAGGCAGACTCTATTGTAGGCATGGAGCTGGACAGTCTGACATCTGTGGCAGAGAGACGGGCGCTGAGCAGGCTCCTGTCAATCATGGAGAATCCACTGAACAGGATCATCTCCAGACAGAGGAGCAGCTTCAGTGACAGACTGCTGTCAACGTCCTGCTCCACTGACAGACTGAGGAGATCGTTCCTCCGCCACACTATGCGACTCTACCCGGGAGGGGTAAATGTTAACATTATACAAAGTTATTGTCTGTCTGTACACCTGAATTGTTATCACTCTTTAATTTAATATTGTTCTTTATCAGTATGCTGCTGCTTGAGTGTGTGAATTTCCCTTTGGGATTAATAAAGTATCTATCTATAAGTTGATAAATATTTTGTATGTCTTTATTTGTAACTTAGACATAGCAATGTAATATTAGTGTTACATTATTGATAAGAGCAGCAATGGTTTGATGGTTTAAGAACCCATATCCCCCTTTTAGGACTGAGTCTCTCTGTAATTTTACGACAGGATTTGGGGTAAGTGCCTCAGACAAGTTTGGCTAATATCCATCCATTTTCCAACCCAGTGAATCCGAACACAGGGTCACGGGGGACTGCTGGAGCCAATCCCAGCCAACACAGGGCACAAGGCAGGAACCAATCCCGGGCAGGGTGCCAACCCACCGCAGGACACACACAAACACACCCACACACCAAGCACACACTAGGGCCAATTTAGAATCGCCAATCCACCTAACCTGCATGTCTTTGGACTGTGGGAGGAAACCGGAGCGCCCGGAGGAAACCCACGCAGACACGGGGAGAACATGCAAACTCCACGCAGGGAGGACCCGGGAGAATGATGTTTAGTTTTGAGGGATGGCCTGTTCTAGTAAGAGTCAGGGCATTGTGATGAACCTTCCACTTTCTGATGATGGATCCAAAAGTGCACAACGGGATGTTTAAACTATTGAATATTTTTTGTAGCCATTTCTGCGTTGTGTACTTCAACGACTTTGATTCTCACATCAGCAGAATGCTCCTTGGTCTTCATTTTTGCAGTGATTGTCCTATAAAGACTATGGCCTTTACAAAGGGCACTTTTTATATCCAGAGAGAGAGAGAGAGAGAAAGGACTCACAAGTAGGACCTCATTATATTTAATTATGACTGTCACCTTTGTGTCATTTTCGATTTATCTGTCATTTGCATAATTCTGGAGCTCCCAAAGCACTGACCTTTAAATACTTCTTCAAACACTATCTATGAGGTTTGTTTTTTTCAGTTAAATATCTACAGAAAATGCTTTATTTTAACTTTGGAAATGTATCATTACAGCACAAGAGTTCACATTAAAGATACTTAATGAATATATAGGTGTACAGATCTGCTTTGCAGAAAATTAGGATGAATTTCAATATAGCTCCTTTCAGCCTTACAATTTAAAAAATGGATTTCCTTGCATATGGGTGAATGTATCAAAATGAAAAAATCCTCTACCAAATTAGAAGCATAATTCGATGCTCATGAGATGTTGCATATTTAAGGAAACAATTAGTTCCTTACAAATATATGTGCAATGATTGTAACAATTTGCCTTTTTTAGTCCTCATTTATTCAAGCTCCTTTAATTTAAACAGGCATCATTTTGTATTATTTTACATAGCATGCCAGTTTCATTTAAATAACCAAATCTATCACTTATAGTACATTCAATCAAAAGTAAATTAAAGGCAGCAGGCTTTTTCATTATTCAATAGAAATGATTCTAATAGAGCCCAGTGTACTGTTTATCCACTTTAACCTACTCTGCTAATGGTAGCAATATCTTAAATGTCACCATTCAGTCTCTGCATTGTTTATTTTAAATTACCTCTTTGTAAAATTTGCAGTGAAACTGTTGGAGAATCCAGTTAGGCCATTTTCTATTCAAAAATGTTTTCTTGTATTAAATTTAGGTTCCCTTCAAATAACAAGATAAACATATTAGCTTAGAATAGAGCATCGTTATTCCCTGAGGCTAACTGTATGCATTAGAAGACCTGCTTAGGTTTCGGGAAGTAAGACAGCTAAAGGATTTGATTTCTTATATTATACTTGCTGCCTGATGTGGAGTCATTATTTCTACCTCTGAGAAAATCTCAGATGTATATTATGCAACTCCCAAGAGTCAAAAACCTCCCCATAAGGGAATTAAAATGCCAGAATATATGAGGGTGAAAAGTCTGCAGGTTTGGTTTTTGGTTCCTAGGGTTAGAAAAATGTTAGGAAAACCATTTACTCCAATCCCTTCCCCTCAGGTTATTGAAACCATTTTATGTGCAATCTACAGTTAATTTAGGAAAAAAGACTGTATATATTAAGATTCATAACTAGATGAAATAAGCATAATAAATCTTCCATCAGTCACATTCATGTTCCTCTTCTCCCATCAAAACAGGAGAGAGCAAGAGGGAAAGATAATTGTAGTAAAAGTTAAAATGGTTATAGCAGTGAAAGAATTTTAAAAAGTGGAAGATGGGGAAGTTAATAAAGTGACTTTGATACGCTGAGATTTTTTCTTAAATTGTTCCTCATATTTCAAGTAATACAGCACATTATTTTATCATTGTCCTGTAGAAGACAAACGTATGGCAGCAGTAATATGTAAAGAATATCAACAACGTTCAACCTGTGACTGTGGTATATGCATTTAGTCAAACTTGAACTCATAAATATTTTATTTACAAAATATTATTCTCCCACATAATATAGATAGATATGAAAGACACTATATGATAGAAAGACAGACAGATGTGAAAGGCACTATATGATAGATTGATAGATAGTGTGGCAAGCGGCTGAGGGTGGTACCCAGTCGGGATGCCCGGAAGGACCAGAAGAGGGATTACGCCTCCTCTGGACCACGAGAGGGCAGCCGCCCTGGATGGTATGGGGGCCAAGGGAACAGAGCTTGGAAGCTCAACCCTGAGGGGCCCGTGGTCACAGCCAGGGGGCGCCCGAATGCCTGTGGAGCCATGGCCCTCAGCACTTCTGCCACACCCGGAAGTGCTGGGAGGAAGAAGGCCAGGGACACCCAGAGTGCTTCCGGGTGCGCAGCCGACACTTCTGCCACACCAGGGAGTACTGGCAGTCGAAAGTTGGGAGGCACCTGGAGCACATCCGGGTGGGTATAAGAGATAGATATCTATCTATAGATAGAAGAGATAGATAGATAGATATGAAAAGCACAATATAATAGATAGGCATACATGAAAGGCACTATATAAGATCTATCCGATAGTCCAATGGTGAATTACATGTCATATTGAGGCCTTGAAGAGGCCTACTTGAGTGCATCCAGCAATAAATAAATAGATAGTACTTAAATATCTCTCTTGGGACAACTAAAACTTTTTATAGAATTTCAAGAAATATTATAACCAATAAACAACTGCAACATCCACCCTGTCTAATACACACAAAGAATTACAAAAAAGAGAAGGCCAGAAGGAGTTGCATTGCGTCTTTGTGGACCTGGAGAAAGCATATGACAGGGTGACTAGAGAGGAGCTGTGGTATTGTATGAGGAAGTCAGGAGTGGCAGAGAAGTATGTACTGTAAGAGTTTTACAGGATATGTACGAGGGAAGTGTGACAGTGGTGAGGTCTGCGGTAGGAGTGACGGAGGTGGGATTACATCAGGGATCGGCTCTGAGTCCTTTCTTATTTGCAATGGTGATGGACAGGTTGACAGACGAGATTAGACAGGAGTCCCCATGGACTGTGATGTTTGCTGATGACATTGTAATCTGTAGTGAGGGTAGGGAGCAGGTTGAGGAGACCCTGGAGAGGTGGAGGTATGCTCTAGAGAGGAAATGAATGAAGGTCAGTAGGAACAAGACAGAATACATGTGTGTGAATGAGAAGGAGATCAGTGGAATGGTGAGGATTCAGAGAATAGAACTGGCGAAGGTGGAGGAGTTTAAATACTTGGAATCAACAGTACAGAGTAATGGGGATTGTGAAAGGGAGTGGGGTGGAATGGGTGGAGAAGAGTGTCAGGAGTAATTTGTGACAGAAGGGTATCAGCAAGAGTGAAAGGGAAGGTCTATAGGAGGATAGTGAGACCAGCTAAGTTACAGTATATGGGTTGGAGACAGTGGCACTGACCAGAAAGCAGGAGACAGAGCTGGAGGTGGCAGAGTTAAAGATGCTAAGATTTGCATTGGGTGTGACGAGGATGGTCAGGATTAGAAATGAGGACATTAGAGGGTCAACTCAAGTTGGACGTTTGGGAGACAAAGTCAGAGAGGCGAGATTGCGTTGGTTTGGACATGTGCAGAGGAGAGATGCTGGGTATATTGGGACAAGGATGCTAAGGATAGAACTGCCAGAAAACAGGAACAGAGGAAGGCCTAAGAGAAGGTTTATGGATGTGGTGATGGGGGTAACAGAACAAGATGCAGAGGACAGAAAGATATGGAAGAAGAATGACCCGCTGTGGCAACCCCTAACAGGAGCAGCCGAAAGAAGAAGAAGATATATATACATCACATAAATTAATCATAATTATTGAAATATAGTAATAATCAAACATTAATAACAATATCTTAATACATAATTTGCCTGCCTCCTCACTCACTCACTCACTCACTCACTCACTCACTCACTCACTCACGTCCATCTGAAGCCGAATGCGCAGTTGCCTTCTGCGCACGTCCGAAGTCGAATGCGCAGTCGCCTTCTGCGCAGCTGCCCGAAAAACCTTACGAGACCGACATCGCAGCAGGCAGCGGATTTACGGCTTCAAGGATTCAAAGAGAAAGGCGACTTCGATTAAAGCTCTAAAGGCCTGAAAGGCGATTTCGACTACAGCTCGAGGCCTAATTACGCATTCTGATTCAATTGCGCATTCATTCAATACACCTATATCAGGTTTGTGGTGCTTATACTTATTACTATTCCATATTGTACTGGAACATTCATCATTCAATATTATACTATAGGCCTTGAAAATTCTTCAACTAACAGTACCAGCCTGTACAGTAATGAGTAAAGCGGACTACAATCATTACAAAACAACTTCTTTGTTACTTATCATTTGTTCTTCATACACTGTTGACACAAACTCGTTCCCGTTTCATCTTACGTTGTCGAAACGGGCTCTTTGTCTAGTTAATTCTATAATACGAACGCTTACGATGACGTTTCAATGCTATTCAATTTCATTTTTTTTTCATATTTCGGTACTTCGTTAGTTGAGATGTTGTTAACCAAATTATGACTGTACACATATTTAAGAAACAGAGCTGAGTAAAGTGTAGTGAAAAAAACAATGCAATATACATCTATGATATACAATTTGCAAAACTTTCTTAAATCCTGTTTTCGCTTTCTCGTTCTGGGGTACTGAGTTGTATGATGAGGTGAAAAAATAAATTTAAATGATTTGAACACAACGCTGAAGTGAAGGGGCATGGATACTCTATGAATGTATGGTATTTTATAAATGTATTCTTTATTACTCATTTTAACTTTATTTTTTTTGTTTATTCTGTAGGTTATTTTTAATTTTCTGTGTATTTTCATTTTAAGCTCTGTTAAAATATTCTGTTTTTAATAAAAAATAACAGCATACACCTATGATAGAAACAACGTATACCGTAGGATTCTTGGAAACAATGCATCTAAAAATTAAACAATATACATCATTTATTATACAAGTACGTTGAGCACGTATGATGGACTGCAAATGCATTTCCCACTGAGTTTTTTTGCTAGGCTGGCTGTTAAGAGTTTAATGAATCTCTAAAGTGGATAAAACTTTGTCTGCACTGTCCTATATTAAACATTTAATTTATCATTCATTTCATTATCATTCCAAAAAAGTAATACTTATCTCTGCCAATTTCCAATGGATTGGTGCTGTAATGTAAAAATGATAATGTGCAACAGACTGTGCCTTTCCTTATCATCGTGAAGATTAACACTGTCTTTGGAACCAAACATTGACTCCTTCAGCTCGCCAAAGTTTGAGTAATAACCTTAAAAATAATTGGAACAATGATTAATTACATCTGCAGAACCAAGAAATACACAGGCCCTCTTGAGAATCCCTGAAAGTGTTCTCTTGACATTCAAAGCTGTCTTTTTTTAACTCAAAAGTATCTGAAACACGTTTAATAAATAATTTATCATTTTTTAACGAAAAAGAAAAGAGAGACAGAGAGAAAATTTCAAAATGTAGTTGGACTGATAGAAATGTGCGTCAGTGAGTACATATGATGCGCCGACTCCCTCTGCAGGGATGGTTAACACCACACACCCAGTGCTGCTGGGGTAAGTCCTAACTCCTCATACCTATGTCTTAATAAGCAAATCAGAAAATGTGTGGGTATAGGGTGGCACTTTCAGAGATCACTTTGGAGCATGCATGGGGGAAGCTTTTGGTGCAACTTATTTTTCTTTTCTCCCACTCATAGATGATGGTGCCAACCCTGAAAAGGAGTAGTAGCCCAATCTCTTTTCACTCCACTTCTTGCCTGTTGCTTTACAAACCCCAAACCCACAGGAGGTTCTCCTCATGTACGAGGGGTGTTCAGATATAAGCAGGAATTAATGAGCTTCATGTTATTCATTGAATACAGTCAAACGACTCACACAATATTTTTCTACGAGGGACGTTCAAGAAGTTTTCGCACTTTTTTTTTAACTCTATTCTTTAAGGATTTCAAAAACAAATTACATCACTTTTCTACATAGTCACCTTCCTTTGCAATGCAATTTCCCAGTCACATGACACTCTCAGACAACAACCAACTACTACACCTCCCGCCTTCACCGTTTCCAATGAAAGTAGTCTCCCGCCACTGCAATACACTTGTTCCAGCACTCAGGAAGCTTCTTAATCCCAGTAGGGTACAAGTCTGCATGTTGACCCATTCCTGCACAGCACCAATACCTTCCTCATTCAACTTGAAATTCTTCCCTCCTAAAATTTCCTTAACTGGATGAAAGAGATGATAGTCAATCTTTGAATGACTTGCTCCAATCGTACACTCATCCCCAAACTGATTTTTAAGTCTCGAATAAATCTGAGATGGAATGACTCCTTCATTTCTTAAAAATGTAACAATAATTCGCTGCTGCCTATTTCCAACTTGTCGATTACAACTGACAGGAAGGGGGGAAAGAGCAGCTAGTACTACCAATGACAAGTTCAAACATACATGTGTTTGACCAATGAGTCAGGTCTACCTTACACTCTTTATAAGAATCAAGCATGAATATTCCTGTTTATAATTGAACGCCCCTAGTACAAAAAGCCATACCAGTGTTGACATGCAAACTACTTTTGTGCCTTTTTTGTACTGTGAAGATAAGATTCAAGAGTTGGGAACCAACCAGGTATCCCATTTAATGAAGGCAAAATAAGTAAAGAGTTCGACGAAAAATTGTAGACATCTTATGTCCAGGGAAAACCTAGGCCTGGTAGTGATTTCCAACTTTACAGCTTAGTCAGCAAATAATTCCATACTCTTCGGAAACGGGTTCCCAATTAAACGGCAACGTCTGGTGCCATTGTTCTTTAAATAGCCCCTGGAGTGGAAGAGACGGGACTTCCGTGCAAAAGCTGAAGCATTGACACAGGCAACGTCAGGACTCATCCTCCAGTTTGCAGAGAAAAGAAAAGAAGGGTGTTAGTGGCTGTGCTTTCTCAGGGCTGACCTTTTTTAGAGCCCTGAAAATGCTGCCTATGTGCATGCATGCGATACTACGTACTTCATGCCCAAATTATCAGTTGTTAAACATTGCTACACTTCTACCTCAAACCTTTCGCCAAGCATTAATTACCGTTTTTCCTAAGAAAAATAAGGACTTGTTACAATGTGCATCATACAGACCAATCTCACTTCTGAATAATGAGGTTAAGATACTCTGCACAGCCCTAGCTAGAAGGATTGAGAAAGTGCTTCCTTCAATAATATCACAAGACCAAACCAGATTGATTGAAAGTAGATATTTGGCTTCCAATCTTTTCTATTTGATGTAATATATTCACCCACGAAGTCTATCATTCCGGAGATCATCCATCCATCCATTATCCAACCTGCTATATCCTAACTACAGGGTCACAGGGCACAAAACAGGAAACAAACCCCGGGCAGAGCGTCAGCCCACCACACGGGCGCACACACACACACACCAAGCACACACTAGGGACAATTTAGAATCGCCAATGCACCTAACCTGCATGTCTTTGGACTGTGGGAGGAAACCGGAGTACCTGGAGGAAACCCTCGCAGACACAGGGAGAACATGCAAACTCCACGCAGGGAGGACCCGGGAAGCGAACCCGGGTCTCCTGTGAGGCAGCAGCGCTACCCACTGCACCACCATGCCGCCCTCCAGAGATCATATTAATAATAATAATAATTCTTTGCATTTATATAGCGCTTTTCTCACTACTCAAAGCGCTTAGCAATTGCAGGTTAAGGGCCTTGCTTAAGGGCCCAACAGAGCAGAGTCCCTTTTGGCATTTTACGGGATTAGAACCGGAAACCTTCTGATTGCCAGTGCGGATCCCTAGCCTCAGAGCCACCACTCTGCCTATATTATCTTTGGATGCAGAAAAAGCATTTGATATGATTGAATGGGAATACCTGTTCACCACTTTGCATAAATTTGGGTTTGGCCTAAACATATGTGCATGGATCAAACTACTCTAAACCAGTCCAGAAGGTTCAGTTTGAATTAACAACATTATTTCAGACTACTTCAAATTAGAACGTGGTACTAGACAAGGATGCCCTCTGTCAGCACTGCTATTTGTAATCGCAATTGAGCCATCAGCTGTTTACTTTCAAAATGCATCAGAGACAAAGGGGATTTTCAGAGAAGGACTTGAACAGAAAATATCATTACATGCAGACGATATTGTACTGTATGTATCGGACCCACAAAATTCTGTGCCTACAGTCCTAACAGCACTAGCAGAATTTCAAAAGGTATCTGGACTTAAAATTAATTTGAACAAAAGTGTGCTCTTTCCAGTGAATTCTCCAGCAAACATCAATAGATTGGACACCTTCCCTTTTATCATTGCAGATCAGTTTAAATACGATAGGGGGTAAACATCACAAGTAAACAGAAAGCTCTTTTTCTACAAAATTTTGCTGTTTGCATGGAAAAACTTAAACAAGACTTACATAGATGGTCTACCCTCCATCTTACTTTAGCCGGAAAAATTAACATTGTGAAGATGAATATCCTCCCTAAGCTTCTGTTCCTATTTCTAAACATCTCCATATGCACGAACAAATCCTTTTTTAAGAAATTGGGTCCTGATATGATTGAATCTAATCAATAACACTTTAGAATAAGCATTTATCTTGGGGGAAAAGTCTCCTTTCTCTTTTAACTAATCTTAACAGTTTTGCTCTGGTTGTTGGCCTTGCTCTTTTTCTCATGGGTGGAGGTTGATTTGATTTTATTTTAGTTTTGTTAAGTTTGACATGATTGTCTGGAATGCTGTTAATAAATTCAATAAAAATTAAACAAACAAAACAAAAATCATTGCTAACTGTGTTAACCCTTCCCTATTGTTTCGTTGTTTCTTTTCTTTATCCACAGATGGTATACTGTATGCTAAACTAACATGTCCCTTTAATTTAGCCTTAAATCTACTGTACATATATATATATATATATATATATATATATATATATATAAAAGCTAAATAATCTACTGTATATATATATATATATATATATATATATATATATTGTCACAAGAACGACCATGAGACATCAAGAAGGTTTGGGGCAGCCACCCATTTAATCGATTACGGCTGCAAAATAGGTCAAAACTGGTATACATGTTCATTCAACTGAGTCCAAAACAGAACTGACTTCTTCAGACAGTATGGCGGCTTTTAAAGGCCAGCTAAGGAAGTGACGTCATCAGCCCCAGAACCGGAAGGAACGTCATTGGCTGCCCCAGAGCCGGGCGGGATTTCCCTAGAATGGTCTGCAACAGATTGAGAGGGAAAATTAGTACACTCCGCCACCCCCTGGCCTGGCATGGAACTACCTGTTTTAAGCCTTTTGGCTGTCTCCTAAACACACGTGTGTGACAATATATATATATATATATATATATATATATGGTTGCAATAGTTTACTGTCAAATAAATGCAAAGAGTACACGACACGTGTTTCGCCCTCATTCTGGGCTCATCAGGTGTACACACTCCACTGCACTCCCTCTCTTTTGAATCGAACCTCGGACGTCAGCGTCAGAGGCGATGCCCCTAATGTTGCGCCACGGCGTGTGGTTCGTTTATTTGACAGCATGTAGATCGGGGTAATATATATATATATATATATATATATATATATATATATATATATATATATATATATAAAAGCTAAATACCACTGACTCACTCATCACGAAATCTCCCGAACCATGAGGACTTAGTACTTGAAATTTAGATAGATAGATACTTTATTAATCCCAAGGGGAAATTCACTTACTCCAGCAGCACCTTACTGATACAAAAAAAAAAAACAATATTAAATTAAAGATTGATAATAATGCAGGTAAAAACAGACAATAACTTTGTATAATGTTAAATGTTAACGTTTACCCCCCCCCGGGTGGAATTGAAGAGTCGCATAGTTTGGGGGAGGAACGATCTCCTCAGTCTGTCAGTGGAGCAGGACGGTGATAGCAGTCTGTTGCTGAAGCTGCTCCTCTGTCTGGAGATGACACTGTTTAGTGGATGCAGTGGATTTTCCATAATTGATAGGAGCCTGCTGAGTGCCCGTCTCTCTGCCACAGATGTCAAGCTGTCCAGCTCCATGCCAACAATAGCACCTGCCTTCCTCACCAGTTTGTCCAGGCGTGAGGCGTCTTTCCTCTTAATGCTGCCTCCCCAGCACACCACTGCGTAGTAGAGGGCGCTCGCCACAACCGTCTGTTAGAACATCTGCAGCATCAGATGTTGAAGGACGCCAGCCTTCTAAGGAAGTATAGTCGGCTCTGTCCTTTCTCAGTATTGGCAATCCAGTCTAATTTATCATCCAGCTGCACTCCCAGGTATTTATAGGTCTGCACCATCTGCACACAGTCACCTCTGATGATCACTGGGTCCATGAGGGGTCTGAGCCTCCTAAAATCCACCACCAGCTCCTTGGTTTTGCTGGTGTTCAGGTGTAGGTGGTTCGAGTCGCACCATTTAACAAAGTCCTTGATTAGGTCCCTATACTCCTCCTCCTGCCCACTCCTGATGCAGCCCACGATAGCAATGTCATCAGCGAACTTTTGCATGTGGCAGGACTCCGAGTTGTGTTGGAATGTACATTACCCTTGGCCCATAGGTGCTCGCTAAGAAATGGTTTTAAAAATTACATGGTCCAAGCGCAAAATTTCTTATAGTTTTTTAGACCCGTTTGTATGTCTGTCGGCGTTTCACGTCTGAACTGCTTAACGGATTTAGATCTTTTTTTTCCTATAATTTGCTTGAACATTCCGGTTGATTTTGCGACTTCTCTCATTGCGCTAAGAATCATAGTTCACTTGCAGGAGCAATATATTCGCGCTAATCCGAGACAGAGACTGCAGGCCGAAGGGAGGAGAAGAGTGATGTCAGGAGTAGAGAGCTGGGCAGGGCCCTCCTCACTGTCCTGTTTCACTAATACGCGGGCAAAACCACTGGGGATGGCTAGTATTTTAATAAAAGATAAAATATTACTTTCAATACTCCTCAATCCAATCCTTGGTGAAGGCTGAACTAGCAATAATGCTGCACAAACCACTTAATTCTTCCAAAGTAACATCAAGTTGAGTCCTGACGGTCCCTAAAGTCCTACTGTCTACTATGTTACTTGGTCACTTCCATGTGTTTATGGTTCTCTGTGTAATGAAAATAATTCTGAATGTTTGTGCGAAATTTACCCTTCATAAGTTTTCAACTGTGTCCCCGTGTTCTTGATGAACTCAATTTAAAGTCACTGTCTCGATCCACTGGACTAATTCCCTTCATCATTTTAAACACTTCAGTCAGGACTCCTCTCTTAATCTCCTTTAAAAGCTCAGCTCTTTTAAATCTTTCCTCATTAATCAACCCCTGTAGCCCTGGAATCAGCCTAGTTGCCCCTTCCAGGACTTCTACTGCTGTTATGTCCTTTTTGTAGCTTGGAGACCAAAACTGCACCCAGTACTCCAGATGAGGCCTCACCAGTGTGTTATAAAGTCCTCCTTAGACTTGTACTCTATGTGTGCTATATAACGTAACATTCTGTTCTGAATAACTTCTGAATACTGACTGGCAGTTGACATTGTTGAGTTTAGTCAGTAAATAATTCTATACTCTAATTCAGAGGCAGGTTCCCAATTGAAGGCCGGCTTCTGGTGCCATCATTCTTTAAAATAGCCCCTGGAGTGGAAGGACTGGGACCTTTGGGCGTAAGTGGAAGTGTTGACACAAATGATCTCAGGATTCATCCTCTGGTCTGTGGGGAAAAGAGAAGGTGTTAGTGGCCGTGTTTCCTCAAGTTTGATCTCACTAGAGCCCCGTAGGTGCCCTCTGTGGGCAATGTAATACTACATACTTTCATGCCCAAATCATCGGTTGTTAGACATTGTTACCCATGTATTGCTTGGTTCTTTTGTTCTTTTTCCACAGATGTTATACTTTACACTGAATTCACATATCTGTTTTAAAAAAGAAAAAATAATATTTTCAGTCCTCCTTAATCCAATCCAGGGTCAAGCGAAGGCTGGACTAGCAGTAAAATTGCACAAACCACTTCTGAATTCCTCTATCAGGACTGCAGGATAGACAGGTAATTTATAATATTGTGTGCCATCTTCCTTTGATTAATTGAAAATGGTAAAGGCGTATTTTGAAAGTCTGTTCACATTTTTATGATTTCCTGATATCTGATACAACAACCACAAGCAGCTCAACACGGCTTTAATCAGACTGCACTTCTGAAGCATATCAAAAGGCAGCCTGTGAAAACAACTATAAAGATGGTGTTTAAAGGTTAGCGAAATCAAATATGTCACAGGAGAATCCAACTTTTTCTCATTGCATAAATATGTATGCAAGATATACGTACGTGCATTTCATCAACTGAGTCCATTCTGCTTTTTTTTTGGTTCAACATAAATATTTCATTAAGGAGATTTGTAAAGAAAGCCTTACTGAAGGCTGAGATCTTGAGGAACTTCATCAGCATTTCTGTCATGGCTGGAGGTCTTTAAGGCAGGCCAGTGGTTCTCAAAGTGGGGGTCATATTTAATTTCTTTCTTTCTTTTTTTTTGTAGTTTGTGAAAAGTGTGATTTGACCTTTGAATTTAATCACTGTGTGTATTTTTGACTGTGACTCATTTTCTGGTTCTCCTCTTTGAAACAATACTGTCGTTATTGTCATGTTTCAGCCAGGTTTCCTCTCCTGGCTGGGGGCTCAAAGACTTTTTTGTACTATTTATTAATTGTGGATTATGTGTATTGTTCTTTGTTTTTGATCTCGTCTATTAGCTGCCTGTGTTATGTTCCATGTGGTTTTTGGGTGGTCAACCTTCCAATCCCTGCCAGGAACTGCCCTCTGCCCTATAAATCTGGAAGGTCTTCCACACTTCATGATGGTTCGTTTCAAATGTGTGTGGGAGTTTTGGTGAGTTTATACTCTGCTTATATTTCTGGATTTTTGACCTCACTTTGGATTTGTGATTTTTTTGGGACTGTGTTTGCTCAGGGTTGCCTTACCGTCTTGGCAGATCCTTTATGACTTTTGTGCTCTACGGAGTTTCACTATTTGACTGAGCATTTCTGTGGAAATAAAAACGTTTTTTATTTTAGTAAAGTTCTGGGTGTGACCTTCTTACTAGGGAGTTTTGATGGTTCTCTCCGCTATTGGGCTTGATTGGAGGGTTTGGAACTTATTGGTATTTATTAGGAGTGCTTTGGGACTCCTCAGTCTATAACATCTACCTTTGAGACTGGGAAAACATGCACACTCCACAAGGACAACAGATACAGTTCAGAGTTTAAAGAAATGCAAGAGTCACTTGTACTCCTTTTTCTTTTAGCTTCATCACTTTTTCAGGCAGACCTTCTGACTCATTTCCAGTATCCTGATAGAAGTCCTCATTCGGTGACTCAAGAAGCCTGTATCTACTTTTTTTATTCCTCCATTGTTCTATATCATGTGTTTTAAACTCTATGCAATACACACTCATATCTGTACTACCTTCTTCTTTCGGCTGATCTCGTTAGGGGTTGCCACAGCTGATCATCTTCTTCCATATCTTTCTGTCCTCTGCATCTTGTTCTGTTACACCCATCACCTGCATGTCCTCTCTCACCACATCCATAAACCTTTGCTTAAGCCTTCCTCTTTTCCTCTTCCCTGGCAGCTCTATCCTTAGTATCCTTCTCCCAATATACCCAGTATCTCTCCTCTGTACATGTCCAAACCAGCACAATCTCGCCTCTCTGACTTTGTTTCCCACCTGTCCAACTTGAGCTGACCCTCTAATGTCCTCATTTCTAATCCTATCCATCCTCGTCACACCCAATGCAAATCTTAATATTTTTAACCCTGCCATCTCCAGCCCATATAACATAGCTGGTCTCACTACTGTCCTGTAAACCTTCCCATTCACTCTTGCTGATATCTGTCTGTCACAAATCACTCCTGACACTCTTCTCCACCCATTCCACCCTGCCTGCACTCTTTTTCACTTCTCTTCCACAATCTCCATTACTCTGTAGTGTCAATCCCAAGTATTTAAACTCATTCACCTTTACCAACTCTACTCCTTGCATCCTCACCATTCCACTGATCTCCCTCTCATTCACACACATGTATTCTGTCTTGGTGGTCCTACTGACCTTCATTCCTCTCCTCTCTAGAGCATATCTCCACCTCTCCAGGGTCTCCTCAACCTGCTCCCTGCTATCACTACAGATCACAATGTCATCAGCAAACATCACAGTCCACTGGAGACTCCTGTCAAATCTCATCTGTCAATTTGTCCATCACCATTACAAATAAGAAAGGGCTCATATCCCTGATATAATCCCACCTCCAACTTGAATGCACCTGTCACTCCTACCGCAGACCTCACCACTGTCATACTTCCCTCATACATATCCTGTACAACTCTTACATACTTCTCTGCCCCTCCTGACTTCCTCATTCAATACCACAACTCCTCTCGAGGCACCCTGTCATATGCATTCTCCAGGTCCACAAAGACGCAATACAACTCCTTCTGGCCTTCTCTATACTTCTCCTTCAACATCCTCAGAGCAAACATCACATTTGTGGTGATCTTTCTTGACATGAAACTATACTGCTGCTCACTAATCATCACCTCCCTTCTTAACTGAGCTTCCACTACTCTTTCCCATAAGTTCATGCTGTGGCTCATCAATTTTATCTCCTTGTAATTACTACAGTCATGCACATTCCCCTTATTATTAAATATCGGCACCAGTACACTTCTTCTCCACTCCTTAGGCATCCTCTCACTTTCCAAGATTCCATTAAACAATCTGGTTAAAAACTCCACTGCCATCTCTCCTACACACCTCCATGGTTCCACAGGTATGTCATCTGGACCAACAGTCTTTCCATTTCCATATCTCTATTACCTTAATTTTATTAATTAAATTGAACTCAGTAACTGCTTATGCTCCAGACAGTACAATTCTATTTAAAAGACCTAGAAACTCCTTTTTAACACAGCAGCTTCTCTTTCCAAAAATGCAGAAGATGATGACAAAATGTAGCTAATCATTAAAAGACTGCAGCTAATAAACAACGGATGTTTCTGTGACAAATCTATGAAAATTGCCCAAGTGTTTCTCACAAACATTTTCTTACACTGGAATCTTAAGTTCATTTACAGCAGAAAATCCTGATTTTCAGCCATTGCCACAGCTCGCAGCAGAGGTCTGCCACTCTTGCACACAAATGACCGACTGATTTACTGCTGTAATTAAACCACTTACCTCAATCCGCCTCTCAAAAGCGAGCTGGCTAATTAAGAACTGGCGAGTCCAGTCTTTCTGCCTCTTACAGATCCATTTTCTTTGCATTTTCAGTTCATCATTGTGCACTCTTTTTCATCCTTACGCCATGGTGTTGAGCCTTGGACTTGATTTTTTTTGCAGTGCAGAATTATTGACATCTCACACTACTAAGAATGCTGGATTAAAATCGGAGATGCTTATTGGGACAAAAAATAGATGTCATGATTTCAATTTTTTAATTTAATTATTTCATGGATTCCTTGTGTTTTAAAATTATATTAAAGTGGTTTTTGGGTGGAATGCTAGCTTTGCTGCTTCGCAATAAGGAGTCCAGAATGAGAACAATGCCATTATTGACACGAGTGTGGAGCCACTCAGTACATGGAAAGAGATGACTGACTTATAGATACGGGTAACATTTCTTATATACACTTGTCAATTACAGAAGTAGTTTCACATCTCATGTCCTTGCTAGTTACTGATAAACAAGACCCTTGCAGTCAAAATTCTTCTACACTCGATTGTACTTGTTTTCTTATCAATACTTGTGCGAAAGTAGCAGCGGGACTGGGTTACAGATCAAGAGGCTTTAATTAAAAAAAGGCAAAAGCTAACAGTAAACAAGGACAGAAGTCATTCAATGTAATCAATATATAATTGATTTGTGAAAATCATATCTTATATATAAACGTCTATGTGTGGACGTGTGTGTGTCTGTCCAGCCCGGAAGTGAGAGGTGGAGTCGGGGTAAGGGCTCCACCTCCGAGGAAACAGAAAACTTGCTTAGCCACCAATAGCACAAGCGAGGTGAGCACATCGGCCAAATGAAACCTCAGAAGAAAGACAAAGTGGCTTAGCTGCTAATACAGAAGTGAGGCAAGCACATCAGCAAAATGAATTCTCCTAGGAGAGAGATGCCCAGAGTAGTCCCTTTCAATTACCTGACATCTCCACATTTCCATTTTCTTTCGAACAATTTCAATTGTTTCTAGGACCCCAAGCTTTTTACAGCACGGGCTTACACAGCTAGTATATATTTATCTATTATATAAAAAAATCTTGGGTTGAGACATGATCATCTCGGATAGACACTTTGACATTACAACCTTAGGAAGCAAGACCCGTGAGACGGTGACTTTTGCACGTCACCCCCTACTTACAAACAATTTAAAAGAAGTTCACGAACTTCTAACCTCACAGTTGTTAGAATGCTTTTGGCAGACACAGTTCATGTGCTCCCAGCTCTTAAAAATGTTCTAGATGGCACCTGAACGACTAAGTGAACAAGAAAGAGCAGCACGTCGAAAAGAGACATGAAAGCATTGGAGAGAAAAGAAGGAAAAAAAGGATGCACAAGAGAACAATAATAATCTATGTGCAAATTCAGAAAATAACGCAAGTATTAATCAGCACCGGATTTCCCGCGAGAGACACTTTAATGGGTTTTAAATGATTGACGTGCAGCACGACAAGCAGAACATGCAGCTCAGCAGCTGATCTGTCCGCATTGCCTTAGCCTCCCCCCCCCTTTCACAATGCGGCAGGAGGAGGAGCAGCAAGCAATCAGGTGATCTGTCTGCATCTCCAAAGCGTGCGTTCAGCCACCCCCTTCACAACGTGACCAGCAGAGACGTGAAATGGCTGGTGCGTGGCGTGCCCCGGGGTGGGGGGGAGTGGGTGGGCTCACGAAGCAAGCAGGGGGCAAAGCCCATAGTATATATATGTATATATATATATATATATATATATATATATATATACATGGTTGAAAATAGTTTTACTGTCAAATAATGGAAAGAGTACGCGACACGTGTTTCACCCTAATTCTGGGCTCATCAGGCGTACACACTCACTGCACCCCCTCTTGGGAATTGATCCTCGGATGTCAGCGTTAGAGGCGAAGCCTCTTATGTTGCGCCACGGCGTGTGGTTCGTTCATTTGACAGCATGTAGATCAGGGAAATTACATTCATGGCATTCGTAGTCTGAGGTTCGATTCCCGAGAGGGGGTGCAGTGAATGTGTATGCCTGATAAGCCCAGAATTAGGGCGAAACACATGTCGCGTACTCTTTGCATTATTTGACAGTAAAACTATTTTCAATCATTCTATGATCTGCTTCTCACAACTGAAAGAGGGAACCGTGGTGAATGCTTGCCGACTTGCTGACCAACCACAAGCGTTACCTGGTAGGTAACCACCCATACAATCAGATTGTGATTTAGACTACGAATGCTATATATATATATATATATATATATATATATATATATATATATATACTCTATATATATAAAATCCTAACCCTAAAAGTGTAATGATGTTATGTCACGTTTTATGTTACGCTTTAAATCGGGCTTTGAAACCTACATACTGTATATATGTTTGCTATCATTCTTTTCAGAATTTATCGAAATTTAATGTGATGTTGTTAGATTTTCAGATTCTTACTCCATTTTTAAATTATAAACTAAAATATCGAGAAAGTCATGGTTTTTAATATCAAGGAAAGTCGTGGTATTTATTTTGATTGAGTAAACTTTCTTTTACAGGAACAAACTATTTTTAAAAAATAATCTATTCATAACACCAATGTTTGTATTTAGGTGATTTAGTCAGCTGAAGGTCGACTTACAGTATGATGACCCATTGCATACCACTTTAGTTTTTACTTTAGTTTTAACTCTAAAATAAAGTTTTTGTTTATCTATAAGAATGTCTGTTAAAACGAATGGATAAATACTCATCGTGCATAGTTTAGCTCAGTTTAACGGGAATACTCCAATCGGTAAGAGAGGAAATATTTCATTCTCATTTCATCATTTTTACTCTGTTAAATAATAATTAATTTTTCTTTTACATATTTATAGAATTTCATGATTTTGACTCCAATAAATAATAATTTTTCTTTTGTACATCTACAGATTTTGATAATATTCTGGCCACAACTGGGGGTTGCCCCCCTAGTGTATATATATATATATATATATATATATGTATATATATATATAGTGGCAGATGGGTGGGTCCAATTCCCAGCCGGGATGTCCCTTCACTTTATATCTCGTGGGAGCAGCCCTGGAAAGTGCAATACCTCCTCCTGAACGTTGGATGGCTGCCCCCCTGGGTTGGAGCAGTGTCTCAGCCTCCTGCAGGGCTCCATGGGAGATGGAGTTCTCCACAGCCCTGTTGGAATCTGGGGTGGCCGCCAGGGAGCGCTGCATGGGCTCCTGAGTCCATCTGTACAAATCTGATCAAGCACCTGGAGCACTTCCGGGTGGGCTATAAAAAGAGCCAGCATCCACCACTCAATGGCTAGAGTTGGGAGGAGGAGGACTAAGCTTGTGGAGGAGTGGTGGTAGGAGAGAGGAGTGTGGTGCTATACCTTCTGTGTTTTGAGTTTGTGGTTGGGACTGTGTTGTGGCTGTGGGACACAGGGAAGATGTGCCCTCCAGCCGAAAAAATAAACAGTTTATTTATTTTTATTGTGGGAGATGGCCGGCTGTTCATCCCAGACAATACCCCCAGGCCGCTAGATGGAGCCCTCCCTGTAGCATGGGAGTGCCCCAAAGACCAGCAGGGAATCATGGACAATGGAGTTATTATTCCCGACCCTGCTGGACACTGTGGGGCCCACCAGAGGATGCTGCAGGGAGGCTCAAAGACTTATATGTGCCCTATAACCCGGAAGTGCGTCTTAATAACCGCGACAGGGGAAACAACGTACTTCCAGGGTGAAGAAGAAAGAGTTTTTATATGACCCGGGGGTGTTCCAAGTCACATGGACAGAAGGGTGAAACACTTCCGGGTTATGGACTATAAAGGACTGTGGGAAACCCCAGACGAGTGATCTGAGCTGGGAGGAAGGGTGGCAATGCGTCTGGGAGAGGAGGAATTGTGATTATTTATTGATTATGGATTATATGAGTAGTGTGGAGTGGAGGGTGCTTTGTGTACGTAATTATTATAAAAATAAAGAGTCTTGGACTTTTACCTGGTGTTTGGTGTGGTACCTGAGGGTTCATGGGAGCACTACCGCCCCCTACTGTTACATTATACATGCCTCCAGTGTCCAATCTGTGTTGGGTCGGGTGCTTATTCTAACCTTGTTACAATATACTGTATATATATATATATATATATATATATATATATATATATATATATATATATATATACAGTAGAACCTCGGTTAGAGAACGCCTTTGATAACGAACAATTCGGATAACGACCAATAATTTCACAAAAAATTTGCCTCCGATAGCGAACAAAATTTCGGATAGCGACGCACACGCGACCAGCGGACAGCGGCCAGCTTCCCATCTTCCTTTGCGCTCGAGACACGGTTACGAACAGACGTTCATTATCTTTATCGGTGTGCATCCTTCTTATTTAGTGATTTTGTTGCTTTATTTAATAATATATAGCCCTCAATCATGGCTCCAAAGAAGATTAAGAAAGCTGGTAGCAGTGCAGTAATAAGGCAGCGGCCAAAAATTGAATTGAAAAAAGAAATTATTGCCAAGTATGAACGAGGCATGCGTGTGTCGGATATCGCAAGAGAATACGGCATGTCAAAGTCGACAATCTCGACGATTTTAAAGAAAAAGGAGCAGGTTAAAGAAGCTAATGTGTCAAAAGGAATGACTATTATAACAAAGCAAAGGCCTCAAATAATAGACGAAGTAGAAAAGTTGTTGCTTGTGTATATAAATGAAAAACAGTTAGAAGGTGCTAGCATCAGTGAGGCATTCATTAGTGAGAAGGCGCTGCAAATCTACGAAGATTTGAAGAAGAAAACCCCACAGACAAGTGCTTTGAGTGATTTTGTTTTCAAAGCCAGTCGAGGCTGGTTTGAAAAATTTAAGCACAGAACAGGCATCCACAGCGTCATAAGGCATGGGGAAGCAGCTAGTTCCGACAAGGCAGGGGCCGAGAAGTTCATCCTAGAATTCAAAAAAATCATAGAAGAAGAAAGTTACGTCCCGCAACAGGTATTTAATGCGGATGAAACAGGCCTGTTTTGGAAGAAGATGCCGAATAAAACGTACATAACGAAGGAAGAGAAAGCATTGCCAGGGCACAAGCCTATGAAAGATAGGCTAACTCTTCTATTGTGCGGTAACGCCAGTGGGGATTTTAAGCTGAAGCCGCTGTTAGTCTACCATTCGGACAATCCAAGAGTATTTAAGAAGCATAATGTAATAAAACAGAAATTGCCTGTTATGTGGAGGTCTAATTCTAAAGCTTGGGTGACCCGCCAATTTTTTGTCGAGTGGGTGACCGAAGTTTTTGCCCCGGCTGTGAAAGAATACCTAGAGAAGAACAACCTTCCCCTCAAATGCCTTCTCCTGCTGGATAATGCTCCAGCACATCCTCCAAACATCGACGAGTACTTAGAAGAAGAGTTCGACTTTATTCAAGTTCGTTATCTGCCACCGAACACAACCCCTTTGCTGCAGCCCATGGATCAACAGGTCATTTCAAACTTCAAGAAATTGTACACGAAAGCCTTATTCAGAAAGTGCTTCGATATAACGAACGATACCAACTTAACTCTGAAGGAATTTTGGAAGAATCATTTCAACATTTTGAATTGTGTTCATCTTATTGATAATGCATGGAACCAAGTGACCTACCGTAATATGAATGCAGGATGGAGGAAACTCTGGCCAGACTGTGTTCCAGAGCGAGATTTTGAAGGATTCGAACCAGAAATTGTTGATGAAATTGTTTCCCTGGGCCAAAGCATGGGGTTGGAGGTGGATAATAACGATGTTGAAGAACTTGTGGAGGAGCACAGTAATGAACTCACTACTGAAGAGTTGCAGCACCTTCAGGCTGAGCAAGAAAAGAATTTGGCTGAGGATATGTCTTCGGAGGGGGAAGAGGAAGGGAAGGAGGAAGTCCCAAGTTCAGTGATTAAAGAAATGTGTGCTAAGTGGGGGGAATTGCAATTGTTTGTAGAAAAATCTTTCCCAAACAGTGCGGTAGGCAGTAGGAGCCTGAACATGTTCAATGATAATGTGATGTCGTATTATCGAAAAGTGCTACAAAAAAGGCAGAAGCAACAGACACTGGACAAGTTTTTTTCTTCAACCTCAAAGCGACAGAGGACATCCCCCGATGTTCTCATGGAGGGGGATTCCCCCTCTAAGCAGTAATTCCACCCCTTCCTCCCCACACCTCCATAAAAAAAAAAGCATAAAAATAAAAAAAAAGTGTTTTGTAAATTAGTTTCGTAAAATAAAGTTATGTACAGTAAACAGTAAAATGTGTTTACGTATTAAAGTTACCCAGTGCTATTGTTTTCTGCCATACGTAGCGTATCTGTCATATGCCCTCCCTCCTCTGCGTTGACCCTCCCTTTGCTGTCGTAATCGCCTCACTAGAAAGGTAAGATTCCACTTTTTTTTTTTTTATTCCATGCTGTAGTGTCATTTCTTTAGTTTTTAGTTACAGAATTATGTTATGTGCTTATTCATAGTGCTATTGTTTTCTGCCATACGTAGCGTATCTGTCATATGCCCCCCCTCCTCTGCCGTGACCCTCCCTTTGCTGTCGTAATCGCCTCAGCGTGTCCTGGGTCTTCCCCGGGGCCTCCTCCCGGTTGGACGTGCCCGGAACACCTCACCAGGGAGGCGTCCAGGAGGCATCCTGATCAGATGCCCGAGCCACCTCATCTGACTCCTCTCGATACGGAGGAGCAGCGGCTCTACTCTGAGCCCCTCCCGGATGACTGAGCTTCTCACCCTATCTTTAAGGGAAAGCCCAGACACCCTGCGGAGGAAACTCATTTCAGTCGCTTGTATTCGCGATCTCGTTCTTTCGGTCACTACCCATAGCTCATGACCATAGGTGAGGGTAGGAACATAGATCGACTGGTAAATTGAGAGCTTCGCCTTGCGGCTCAGCTCCTTTTTCACCACGACAGACCGATGCAGAGCCCGCATTACTGCGGATGCCGCACCGATCCGCCTGTCGATCTCACGCTCCATTCTTCCCTCACTCGTGAACAAGACCCCGAGATACTTGAACTCCTCCACTTGGGGCAGGATCTCGCTACCAACCCTGAGAGGGCACTCCAGTCAAAACGATAAGTTTTCCTATGTTTTCTTATGTTTAAATGCTTTCTTTAATGTTTTTATTTTTATTTAACATCATTTGTACTGTATTATAACTGTTCCCATTTAAAAAAACATACCTATATAGCCTGTAACTTTCATATATTAGCGAGTCAACAGGGGCTAGGAACCAATTATTTCTATTTCCTTTATTCCTTATGGAGAAAATTGTTTCGGATAGCAACCATTTCGGATAACGACCCACTTTTCGGAACGGATTGTGGTCGTTATCCGAGGTATTACTGTATATATATATATATATATATATATATAGTGGCATTAGGCTGGGGGTGGCACCCAGCCGGGATGCCTGGAAGGACCAGACGAGGATTTACGCCTCCTCCAGACCACAAGGGGGCAACCGCCCTGGTGGCTTTGGGGACCACGGGAACAGAGCTTAGAAGCTCAACCCTATAGGCGCCCGTGGTCAACGCCAGGGTGCACCCCAATGCCTATGGAGCCCTGGCCCTCAGCACTTCCGCCACATCCGGAAGTGCTTGGGGGGAAGAAGACCAGGGACACCCGGAGTACTTCCGGGTGCGCAGTTGGTACTTCCGCCACACCAGGAAGTGGCGGTGGGAGCTCATCAGGAGGCACCTGGAGCACGTCCGGGTGTGTATAAAAGGGCTGCCTCCCTCCATTCGATGGCTGGAGTCGGGAGTGTACAAGGACAGAGCTCGGAGGAGAGGAGTGGAGGCGGTGAAGAAGGCATTGTGTTCGAGAGGCCTGGACTTTGGGGTGATTGGTGCTGTGGCACTGGGGTGTGCTTCACTTATTGTGTAAATAGTTTGTAAATAAACGTGTGTGGGTTGAACCAACGATGTCTACCTGTCTGTGTCTGAGATGAATATATATAGTAATGATCAGACTGGAAATTCAGAGGGCCATGTGCCTGGACAACTACTGAGCTATGTGCTTTCAGAAGCAGCAGTGAGTTTTGCAAATGAAACATCTCAGCTTAGTCTCCTCCCGCCTGAAACGGCATTAAACGGCCTCTAATAGTCGACCAAGGTGTTAAAAAATTCTGACTTTGGGACATCTTCCAGTATTTTCAATGTCTGCCACCAGCTGTGTCGCCCTGTCCTCCAACCATCAGCAGCTCCGTGTATGACTGTATATGTATGTGTACTTTTCTACTTTTATTTTTCTATTTTTATTTATTGTTGTGAATTTCCCATTGGGATTAATAAAGTATCTATCTATCTATCTATCTATCTATCTATCTATCTATCTATCTATCTATCTATCTATCTATCTATCTATCTATCTATCTATCTATCTAACCATGGGCCTCCACAATTAACTCAATCTGACTCAGAAAAAAAAAACATCTCTGTAGACACGAGTCTAAGATTAGACTGTCCAAGATGGTGACACTTTCGGTTAAATTCAGGCCAGGCAGGAACAGGTGGCTCCAGGTGAATGGGCACTGGATGTGACATCAGAGGCAGTGAGGCTGTCAATCATCCAGTCTGCAGTGGGAGGAAGAGAAGAGAATTAGAATACAGAGACACCCTGAGGATCAGGGAGGAATTACCACCATGGCCAAATCACTGGCAGTTAAACAGCTGCATTATAAAACATTCTGCTCAGTCCCTTTACTAAAATATTTCTCACAGCTAAACAGAAGAACTAAAAAAAATTTTTTTTTCATGCAGAGAGATGAATATAAAAAAATGAACCTTTTGTCTGTATATTTCCTAGTCTAACACCCTTAACAGCATGCTGTACATTAATAAACATATAACCATAAATACAGGTATGCTCAGTGTACAGGATTTCATTGATTCTTTGAGATGCCTGTAGTGATGAGTCATCATCTTATAGGAAAGTACGCTTTGCATTCAGTAGGCAATACCACCGAGACTTCAAAATTGCTAGTTACTCCAGGTCCCTGTCGCCTGAATTTTCAATATGATTTTTTAAATATATATTTCAGCACAGCATAGGCTTTAGAGTACAGGGTATTCAATGTAGCACGGAGCTGTCACAGTTGATTCTAAAGGATATAAAGAACCATACATTATTAATTCCCATTACATCAGACAGAAGCAAGTAGTCCCTGAAATAGTCCCTTTAAAATTGCTGTGCAGTTAGCGGCCCAGGCATCTGCTTGATTTGGTAGTAATCCCTGGTGCTGGCAAAAGTGTGGCAAAAGAGAGTTAAAAAGTGACAGCAAATACAAGAATTTCTGTGGATAGAAAACAATTTAACAATGATCATAATGTAGGCATAGTTGTCCTGTGTTTCACTCCCGCATTTCAAAGAATTCTTGGGTGACTTATTTTCATGATAGATAGATAGATAGATAGATAGATAGATAGATAGATAGATAGATAGATAGATAGATAGATTTAGTATAGTAGGCAGAATAAGATATTAAACTGATAGAAAAGGTAGTTATAATCGATCAATAGATGGATTTTAGTATAGTAGACAGGATAAGAGATTAAACAGATAGATAGATAGATAGATAGATAGATAGATAGATAGATAGATAGATAGATAGATAGATAGATAGATAGATAGATAGATAGATAGATTTAGTATAGTAGGCAGGATAAGAGATTAAACTGATAGAAAAGGCACTTATAATCAATAGATAGATAGATAGATAGATTTAGTATAGTAGGCAGGATAAGACATTAAACTGATAGAAAAGGCACTTATAATCGATAGATAGATTGATTTTAGTATAGTAGGCAGGATAAGAGATTAAACTGATAGATAGATAGATAGATTTAGTATAGTAGGCAGAATAAGACATTAAACTGATAGAAAAGGCACTTATAATCGATAGATAGATAGATTTTAGTATAGTAGGCAGAATAAGACATTAAACTGATAGAAAAGGCACTTATAATCGATAGATAGATAGATAGATTTTAGTATAGTAGGCAGGATAAGAGATTAAACTGATAGATAGATAGATAGATAGATAGATAGATAGATAGATAGATAGATAGATAGATAGATAGATAGATAGATAGATAGATAGATAGATGAAGGAAGGATCAACATTTTGTGATTTATACAGGCTATTATTTTGTTCTGAGTCTCTTTATACTTCTACTTTTCCTTTTATGTTTAATAAGTATGAAACCTTTCCAACTGTCACACATGTGCGTTTGAGAGACAACTTGAAGGCTTACTGTATCTAATGGTAACTCCACCCAGAGTCTAGGGCTGGTGCTGTTGGTCTTATGCTTCTCCTTCTTCATCTCCTACAGATTTGATGGCCAGCAGTCCCAGTGGCGTCACATCTGGAGCATGCTTCCCTGTCCCAGCCCCTTCCGGTTATGTTTTCTTCATAATGGGTGACACTGCCATTTTGAGCCATTCTGTTGTTTGACTCTAGTCTGAAAAGACCTTATCAATATTCTGTTGTTTTTTTTTTTCCATCAAAGAGAACATTAGAACAATCTGGATGAGAACAGGCCATTCAGCCCAAAAAAGCTCACCAGTCCTCTCCACTTAATTCTTCCAAAATAACATCAAGTTTAAAAGTCTTACTGCCCACCACACAACTTGGTCGCTTATTCCAAGTGTCTGTGGTTCTCTGTGTGAAAAAAAACTTCCTAATGTTTGTGTAAAATTTACCCTTAACAAGTTTCCAACTGTGTCCCTGTGTTCTTGATGAAAGTCACCTTCTCGATCCACTGGACTAATTCCCTTCATCACTTTAAACACTTCAGTCAGGTCTCCTCTTAATCTTCTTTTGCTTAACTTAATGTTCTTTTGCCATCAGAGCAGATGATGGACAGCCAGACAGATCTTATCCTCACTTCCTCTGATGTCATTAAGCTCCCACTTCTTCTGCAGTGGCATCCATATAAGAACACCTTGAAGTTGACATTCAGTTACTAACATCCAATTGCAAGAAAATGACTCTCTGCAGTATCTATTGGTTATGTAAAAGGAGACAACAGACTGATTTGCCACCTTTCGCCATTTTCATCTGGTTTTGTTTTCATATTTTTTAATAGGTGTGCCTATTAAACTCTTTATTATGTTCTGTCTAATTATATTACAATGGTGTAGTCGGCAGGATTTGAGCCATTACTCTTAACAACTTTCCAGCTGTGTCCCCGTGTTCAAGTTAAACTCATTTTTCAATCATAGTCTCGATCCACTGGACTAATTCCCTTCATCATTTTAAACACTTCAGTCAGGTCTCCTCTTCATCTCCTTTAAAGACTCAGCTCTTTTAATCTTTCCTCATAACTCATCCCCTGCAGCCCTGCAATCAACCTAGTCGCTCTTTTCTGGACTCTTTTCAGCACTCCTATGCACACAAGATGGCGCTGTTTATGAACACCTTATCTCTTCCTTTCCCTGCGGAGCAGAAGATTGACGGCTTTATCCCCCTTGACGTTATTTCCGGTGTCTGCCCTTCTGGACTTGCCTCTTCCTGCCGGAAGTCCTTATCAGCAGATGCCCCCCTACCCATTCTTGAAAGAGTCAACTTTGATACTTAAGTCTGCAAAGGCATTTTTCTTTTCTTTTTCAACGTGTTTGTAACTCGTGTTTTGTTTGAAGTATCTAGGGTTTGCCTATGGGTGCTCCAACACTTCATAGATGTCTGGGTTCTCTTTTGCAATATGTAAAATATATATACAGTAGAACCTCTGGTCACGAACGTTTCCGAACATGTACAAATCGGGTTACGATCAAAAAGTTTGCCAAAATTTCGCATCTGTTTACGACTACACACTCTCGTGGCAAACAAAAACACTTGTGGCCAGTTTCCCTTCCAGTTCATACTCACCAATGATTTCCTATTCTTCGTTTCCCATTTTCTTTTGTTTGCATATACAGGGCCTAACAAAGACGACACACGTGTTCAGTCTCCCCTTGTACATCGTTCTCGGTCAGACGTGCGTACATTCGCTGTGAACTCTTTGTGCTCTATTTCGTGTGCTTTTGCATTAATTTTGCAATTTTGTGAATTTCCCCTTGGGATTAATAAAGTATCCATCTATCTATCTATCTATCTATCTATCTATCTATCTATCTATCTATCTATCTATCTATCTATCTATCTATCTATCTATCTATCTATCTATCTATCTATTAACTGTGGACTCTAAGCAAGTGAAGAATGGTAGTGTCGGTGAGAAGAAAGGTTAGAAGAAAACTGAAATCCAATTAAAGAAAGAAATCATTGAAAAGTATGAGTGTGGCGTTCGTGTTACCGATCTTGCTGCCGAGTACAAGAAATCAAAATCTATGATCTATGATTTCAACTATTCTAAAGCAGCAAGAGGCCATTAAAGCAGCTGGTGTTGCAAAAGGAGTTACAGTGTTAACCAAGCAGAGGCCTCAAGTGCTGGAAGAAGTGGAAAAACTGTTACTAGTGTTGATGAACGAGAAGCAACTTGCAGGGTATAGCGTAAGAGTGGCGATCATACGCGAGAAAGCCAGGAAGATTCATGGCAATTTGCTGGAAAAAAAATATTTACATACAGTTTGTACGGTCTGGAACAGATTAATCGTATTTACATTCAATCTTATGGGGAAATTACGTTCAGGTTGCAACCAAATCGGGTCACGTCCAGAATTTTGGAATGAATTACTGTCATGACCAGAGGTACCACTGTATATAAAAGTCAATGTATGTGTGTGTGTATGTTTATATGTACTGTACGTATGTTCCGTCTGGAGCGATTTTCATGAAACTTGGTACACATGTTCCTCATTGGTCGATTAAAATACCGTAGGGTGAAATCAACCCTAACCCACCCCCTTCTGGGTAGGGTGGGGGGTGATCTTACAGTCTTGTATGCATGATATCATCCAGTTGACACTCAGAATGACCACCAGAGGGCGAACTGAAGGTGACTGCCAGCATTCTTTATGTTTGAGCGCCACCACCGCACCCCTGTTGCTTTTGAAATTCAGTTGAGTTGGCCGGTTCCAAGCGTCAACTGGATGATGTAGAAGAAGAATGTTCTCCTCAGCACCATGTATTTTGTGTGTTTAGTAAATTAGAATCTTTATAATAGCTATTTTGTAACTTGCCAGTGAGAGACGCTTTGGCTTGTGAACTAACAAAAATATGTTATTCCAGGGTTCAGGAGAAATAGTGTCCAGATGAATAAAATGTAAGCTGTTTCTTGTTTTCCCTTTCTCAGAGTGAATGTTTCAGGGACAAGGTCACAAGGCTGCAGAAAGTACATGTGGTTTATGCAAAGGTGTCTCTCCTGTGCTTAGCTTCCAAAACACAGATAATGCTTAGATCAACAGACATATTGTTTAACTTTACTGTTTTGATAAGGATGTTCTTTCTGTCTTATTAATCATGAGATGCTGAAGTATAAAAAACCCCTCCTGGCTTTTGATCAGGGTTCAATTGAGCTTTGCGGCAATAAGTTATGCTCTTTTGAATCTCTACTTACTGCGACTCCAAATGAATAAATAAAGTGAATTGAGAAAATATTATCTGTCTGCTTTCCAGTGTGCCTTTTTCGTCCACAATGATAAGATACATAGAAGACCGCAAGACAAGCACATTAGTGAGTCTTCATTGTTTGTTAATTTATTTAATTTTTAATTATATTTTTATCAAACAAGACAACTCTGGATATTTCAGCTAGTTTACAATAAATATAAGATATGTGAGTGACAACAAAACAATTATAAATTATGATAATAATAGCACATATAAGAAATGTTTTTCTATAAGAAGGTTGACACTGATGTGAATATCTTTAAAACTATTTTGATGGTATAAAGCAACACTTACTAATAAAGGAAATTAAAGATTTGTTTCCTTTTTTTTAAAATATTTACTATCTTATTATGATACCGATAGAATAAAATGACACTTTAAAAAAAAAAAAAAATGATTTCTGTCCTATCACATGAGAAAAGCATAATAGAAAAATATAAATGGAGACCTGCCAATTTAACCTGTGCTGAGCATGAAATGCAAAGTGCACTCTGCTCCTGCTATTCCTGATGTGTACATTTAATAGTGAGGGATGTTGTAGGCCAAGCACAGGTCACCGATGACTAATAGTACTTGGACTTTAACATCATGTATATTACTTTTCTGACTAAAGTAAAATGAAATCTATGGAAAGACTTTGTCGCGCTTGTCAAATAAGAGATGTGTAAGCTACATTTGAAATTTCACTTAAATTACATTAGGAGTGAAGCTAGCAGAAATAATTAACACAGTTGAAAAGGTTTTGCTCTTGAAATTGAGATGGTCGTCACGTCTTATTTTTACTAAGGGGAATTAATAAGGGCAAGAACTGTCAAATATGCGAGAAACATTTACACTTCGGTGGATATCCGTAGCGATATGGTGTAATGGAGTCGCTGCCATTGACATTTTGTTTCAATGATATTTTATATACAGGAAACTCAGTTTATATTTAACTGTTGTGACAGATGGCCTGGGCCATCCCGGCCAGGTGGAAGGACTGAGAGAAAGATCACATTGGAGTCATTATCATCTCCGAGACACACTAGAGAGTAGCAAACCCCCGGGACCATAGATCCCTGCAGGACATGTTGAGCGTTGTAGTTTGGATCAGCCCTGTTGGGCTCCTTGTGGGTACTGCAAGGGGGTGCTGCAGGTGCAGCTGAGTCCTTAGAGGGTCGGCTTGCGTTAACACCAAGAAGTGTAGCTAGAAGAAGGTCAAGGAACACATTTAGCACTTTCAGGTGTTCTATAAAAAGGAGCCACCACACCACTAGTCGGAGAGCCAGAGTCGGGAGGTGGAGGATAAAGCATGTGAGGAGGAGTGGAGGCGACAGAGACAGACAGAGAAAGAGGGAGAAATAGATAAGAACTGTGTTAAATATTTGGTGCTTTGTACTGTGCTGTGTAGTATGGAGCGACAGAAAAACGCTTCCCCACTTAAATAAAGATGTGTTGTCTGGCGAGCCTTGTGTCAAGGTTGGGGAACAATATGCCCCCTGGTGGTCCACACTATGTACATAGAATTCGTAATTTTTATTTTTAATTGTGTAATTTAAGGGTCATCTGAAATGAGGTAGATTCTTTAGGGATCAATATATACAATTTGTTTGCAATCAGATAAATTAAATAGGGTCCAGGCTCATTACAACACTTTGGTATATCTCTTTTGTCTATTCATTCATTACATGTCACCCGTGCGTGATTGGGAGACAACTTCATGGATTATTGACTTGCAATTCCACCCCGAGTCACGGGATGACACTACCTGCTAATGCCTCTCCTCTCTTCTGCAGATCAAAAGAATCATAGGCAGATGACGCATGATGTCACTTACAGGTTTGGGGTACCTGAACCCACCTGTTCCACCACATCAGCTCCATAACTGACATCACTGCCATATCTCCCCAGTGTGGTTGGAGACTCCTTTCCATAAAGATGTCTATTTTGTGACTTCACAATTTACAGGGATCACCATTCCGTGCCTCAGCCCTTTACCATTGTTTGTGTTTTCTTTTTACAGTCGTGAAAGAATGAGTCTCAACACACTGGAAATATTTGGGGCAGCCACCCGTATATTGCCCTGGCTGCAAAAGGTTTAAAGAAAACAAGTTGTTGTCAGGTTGAGTTCCAGGATTGAACTGACTAGGTTTTGGAAAATGGCTGCTTTGTAGCCATTAACCGGAAGTGATGTCATCTGACCGGAACTGGAAGTGATGTCAGTCTGGGCACTGGAAGTGATGTCAGTCTGGGTGAAAGAACCGGAAGTGAAGTCAGTATGGGCACAGAAACTGGAAGATACATCAATCTGGACACCGGGAGTGATGCCAGTCTGGACGGCAAAACTGGAAGTGACAACAACAACAACAACATTTATTTCTATAGCACATTTTCATACAAAAACTAGCTCAAACTGCTTTACATAATGAAGAAAAGAAAAATAAAAGACAAAATAAGAAATTAAAATAAGACAACATTAGTTAACATAGAAAAGGAGTAAGGTCCGATGGCCAGGGTGGACAGAAAAACAAAAAAAATCTCCAGAAAGCTGGAGAAAAAAATAAAATCTGTAGGGGTTCCAGGCCACGAGACCACCCAGTCCCCTCTGGGCATTCTACCTAACATAAATGAAATAGTCCTCTTTGTAGTTAGGGTTCTCACGGAGTCACTTGATGCTGATGGTCATACAGACTTCTGGCTTTTAATCCATCCATCATTTTTGGAACATCATGGTACTTAGAGTAGATGGTGGTGACGTCAGTCTGGGCGCCGGAACCGGAAGTGATGTTAAATCAGGTAGGTTTTCCCGTATTTGGTCTGTAGAGATAACAGAGGTAGGTTTAGTGCACCCCGCCATTACCTCCACTTGGTCCACTCAGCTCCTTCCTAGTCGCACCTGTGTGACACGGTATAGACACATATGTATAGACACTGATCAGCCACAACATTTAAACCACCTGTCTAATATTGTGTAGGCCCACCTTGTCCTGACCCAGCAAGGCGTGGACTCCACAAGACCTCTGAAGGTGTCCTGTGGTTTCTGGCACCAAGATATTAGCAGCAGATTCTTTAACACTAGAATCCCTGAAGCCTATGAAAAAACTGGTAATCCCGGGCCACCTTAAAGTCCTTCGTACCTCTCCATTAGCGTCTTTTGTTCTACAAATGTGTCGATCTGCACAAGCAGCAGGCAGCCTGCTATCCCATCCCTTCTACTGATGAAGCTGTAGTCGTACATAAAGTTCTCTCAGCTCAAGTCTGTTTATCTGGGTATGAGGTGCCTGGAGCTGTATCGGGTAAATAATGCATTTCATGTGTGTTCCATGTCTACAACAATCCATGTAAGTGTAGGATGACAGGAAATGCGAGGCAAAAAATGTTAAACACATAGCTAAAACAGAAACTTTTTTCATGTCCTACTAATAATTGACAAAATGCTGACGAGAAGTGTATAATGTGTGAAGACTGTAGTCCAAATATCAAATAAACACTTTCACAAAAGACACAGATATAACAAAACAAATTGGGATATGGTACAACATAAAGGGGAAGTGCACGGAACTTGGATTTTTCTGTGCGTACGCACAATTCCACTTTTGCCCATACACCACGTTTTAGTGTGAATTCTACGCACACCGTTATACATGGAGTCTGGTCCACCAGCAGTCTCCATTCATCCTGACAGAGCTTGAGAGGATCTGCAAAGAAGAATGACAGAAAGTCCCCAAATCCTGGCGTGTGAAGCTTGTTGAGTGAAACCCAAGATGGCTCCAGGCTGGAACGGCTGCCAAAGGGGGCTGAGTAAAGGGTCTGAATTCTTGTATCAATGGGATATTTCAGTTTATTATTGTCTTTGTCATTTTGGGAGTGTCGAGTGTTGTTTTGATGAGGGGAAAAAAATGAATATAAATAATTTTAGCACAACGCTGCCAGATAACAAAATGTCTGTCCATGAGGCACGATGGAGTTAAAAGAGATTTCCTAAGTGGAGGCGGGAAGCAGATTCTTGTTCTTTTTCTGCTGTAACAGCTTTTTCGATAGCAAACATGAAAGCGTTGTGTTTCTATGACCAGTTATGTTGCAGGGTATCACAAGGTGACACTCTAGATCACATATTAGTGTCACCCTGTTAAACTGCAATTAACAAAATTTGCCACATTTATAGCTCTCTAGATGTTCTTGTTATTATCACATTTGACCCCAGTAGCCCTGGCCTGTTCTAGATGGAAAAAAAAAGTGCTACCGTAAGGATTTTGCAATTTAGCTAATGAATTTCTTTAGCATTCAGAGCCAAGCTTCCATACTAATTACTTCTTTTTGCCATTGAAAACAGGGCAGCCTCAAATTATGCACATTTTGTTTTTTTACTGATATTGTCTTGTGGTGGACTGGCGCTCTGTCCACAGATTGTTCTCAATGCCGCCCTGGTTCCCAATACCCTGGGCCGGATGGAGGGATGGATGGAGTTACGGTACTAGTGGATGAATGGATGGAATGATCAGCTTTTCTCTGTCCAGCAGTGCACTTTTATTTTCCTTTTCAATGTCTGAGTTTCATAATGCAATTGCATTAGGAATTTAAAGCTTATTTTTCGAACAACCTAACCTAAACCTGGTTGTACTCTATACTTCTTCATCAACATGATCTGCAATATCAACAGCGTGTGGAGGTTGTGACCCAAAAACAGCCTCGCTCCTCCATAACAACACATGTTTACATGTAGCACCCGCAATGGTGGAGGCAATGCAACAGCTGAAGTCTGAACATCTCCCACATCCCTGTTACAACCCTCCATGTGACTATCACATCTTCGGTCCACTAAAAGAGGCTCTACGCGGTCGCAGGTTCACTTCTGATGATGAGGTTAAGGAATCAGTGCAGACCTGGATTCGGGAGCAGCCAAAAAGGTTTCTTCTCCCAAAGAATGAGGAATTTAGTAGAACAATACAAGAAGTGGAATGACCTGCAGGAAGATTATGTGGATAAAAGATAGAACTGTTCATCTGCTCATAGTTATCTTTATTAAAAGGTAAGTTGCCTTTACTTATTAGCTTACTATTGTTTCTGCAATTCTGTTTTTTAGCAATTATGTTCTTCCATGACTTGTAACAACAGACTTTGTGCTCAAGTCATATGATTATTTTGTCCTAAACGGTGCTTACTTTTCACCTATTACATTATGTATTGTTATTTTACATCGCCTACAGAGCAAAATTCAAGCTGAGTAGCAAAAAGCATATGTAAGAGTTTCATTACACTTTATACACCTAACAGTAAATATGAACTGATTACATTGCATTGCATTGCATTTTAATAGAAGCCTTAAATTTCTGAAAAGGCCCAAACAGCTACATGTTGCACTTTCTGTGACTGCCATGGAGGAAGGAAGGACAGCCATCCTGTTCGGGATGAAGGATGAGTTCTTGCCCGGCCAGAAGGCCATAATGGATGGACTGAGTGGATATGGCTGCTGGGAGCAGATTGTTCCCCCACATGGCAGGTGGCAGTATTCCTCAGGGCTAAGCCCAGTTAGGACACCCGCAAGGCATGCTGGGAATTGGAGTTCAGAAACGCAGGCTTGTCAGGGTCCTTGGGAGCCACCACAGGGCATTATCAGGGGCAAAACTGACTTGTTTTCCACATGACCCAGAAGTACACCGGACGACATGCGCATGACACTGAAAGCAGTTCCAGGATCAAGTTCAAAAAAAGGCTGCGGGCTCACCTCGGAGAGTCAGAGTGGGGCGACAACGGCCGACACTCACTTGAAGGAAGGAAGAAAGGAGGGAAGAAAATGGATTAGTTATTGATCTTTTGTCTGGTGATTATTGGAAATGCGCTGTTGACAAATAAATCTCCTTAATTCAAACTCGGAATTGTGTTGGGTGATATTGTGTCTGTGGTTTGGGGCTCAGTGGCGCCCCCTTGTGGTTACAACACAAAGAAAAAATACACATGCCATGATGAAACGGACTCAAGCACCACAAACCGATTATCAAATACTTTAATGCATGATGAGTCGCCCTTGCTAACTTTGCAGGAGAACGTGCAAACTCCAAGAAGAATGCGGCATGGTGGAGCAGAAATGACAGCTCTGCGCTACCACTCTGCCTATGCTAAAGCAGCTGTAATAAACTTAATAAACTTTAACCTGAATAAAAGTAAATGTATGGCTATAACATCTTTTCAGTTCTTTCTTCATGAGGGCTCGGTCATTCTTTTGCTAGAATATCAACACACAAGCATACATGATGAATCCGCACGGCAGCAGGCAATATGTTTGCGATATATCGAAGTAATCTTTTGAATATTATAAGAATGTAATTAATTTTATGTGTGATGTTTTTCAGTGATCATTGCCTAGTTGTTTACAGAACAGTGACAGCGATTCACATCTGGGTGTCAACATTCAATAATGCCAATAACAGCACTTGGTGATGACTTTCTGAGGTGCCCCAGGCTCTGAACGGTCGTTGCAGGCAGAAGACGAGCAATGAAGTAAAATGCACAGCTGGTCGCCTTTAAAAATGGCTGAATCTCACAATAATGTTTTGCTATTTTCTTTTTCTTACTTTCAATTACAAGTCACTTTTGACATGGAAAATGGACATATTTGGTAAGTTTTAATGTTTTTTTCACATTGGGACCCTATACCTATTAGCTCCGTTATAACACGAAAAAGTGGGCTAGTTATTTTTTTTTATATTTTAAAATAGGCTTCCCTTTAGAACACAATTTAAAGTGGTAAACTAATATATACCATAAATTTGACTTGAAAAATACCAAACTTATCCATTAAGAAGGCCAGCTACATAAAACAAGTGAAGAGAAGGCCAGCAAACTAAAGTTAGTGCAAACACTGCAACTGAATGAGTGACGCTCAAGCAAAAAGTGAAGAGTGTAAATCAAGGCAAACAAATTGTGAAAGATAGGGGGCGTCACTGAGCCCCAAGCCCTTGACACCACCAACACAGACACAGCCACAGGTTCAGATATACATCCATCCATCCATTTTCCAACCCGCTGAATCCGAACACAGGGTCACGGGGGTCTGCTGGAGCCAATCCCAGCCAACACAGGGCACAAGGCAGGAACCAATCCTGGGCAGGGTGCCAACCCACCGCAGGACACACACAAACACACCTACACACCAAGCACACACTAGGGCCAATTTAGAATCGCCAAGGTTCAGATATACAGTAATGATTTATTCTTTCCAGTACCTTTACAGGCCCTTCTAGAATCCTCTGTGTAACACAGCACACCACACAATAAAGACTTTTTCCTCCTTCTCCAGCATACTCCTCTTTTTCCAAGCAAGTGTTGTCCTCTGTCCTCCTGACTCCGACTCGCTTGGATGAGGATGAGCAGCTTATTTCAACTGTGACCTGAGAGCAATTCCTGTGCTAGGAACGTAGCCTGCTAGAAGCATTTCCAGTTCGAAGTCATTGAAAATAGTGTTGAATGATCTTGGCTGGTCCAACTGGCGGCCCCCTACAGAAGTCAACAGGGCTACCCCAAGGGACTACAGGTCCCAGCATGCCCTGTGGTGTGGGAACCCTAAGATATGGGTGCTGCCATCTGGCATATTAGGGGATAAAGGATCCAAAGCTTGTTGTCTCAATCAGTAGTCAGTCATTATCCAACACGCTATACTCTAACACAGGGTCACAGGGGTCTGCTAGAGTCAACCCCAACCAGCACAGGGCCAGGAACAAATCCCGGGTAGGGCACCAGCCCACCACAGGTTGTTTCAATCGTTCCTTCCAATACATTGACCTTCCAGCTGGGTAGGGGGGCGCCTATTCCCTTTTCGGCTGGAAAGCCCGTCAGTCCATTTTCCTTTATTATGGCATCCCTTCCAGGAAAGGATTCATCCTCCACTTGTGTATCCATCATGGTACTCACAAAATATTAATAAGAAAAGGTTATCAAAAGTGAATGAAAGTCTAAAGCACTGGTCTTGAACTCCGGTCCTGGAGGGTCGCAATGGCTGCAGGTTTTCATTCTAACCCCCTTTTTAATTGGTGACCAATTTTGGCTGCTAATTAACTTATTTTCTTTTCATTTTAATTGACTTGTTTTTTTAGGGTGTGTTCCCCTGAATTTCTTCAGCATTCCTCTTTCTTTCATTCCTTTCCTTAAATGGCACAGAAATGAAATGTGAAATGAGTGAGCCAACAGAAGACCAACTAAGTCAGGGCCTCAAACTCCATCCAATTTCACTCCAACCAGTTGCTCAATGAGGCGCCAATTCCTGTTATTAACTAAACTCGTTCTTTAATTCCATGGCTTGTTGCTCCTCTCCTTGTACAATAGCATACATTTCCAAAATTATTGATTTTCTCTTTTCTAAGAGTGCCATTAAAATGTTTTGTGGACCTGAGCAGATCGACATTCCTGAGACCTTCATCTTTCTTTATTTCACAGTTGGTTACAGTTTGCTGGTCGGGTTGTGGGTCATTTTATATCTCCTTATTGTTTGGCTGCTAATTAAGGAAAATGAAACAATTAAGGAGTCTGAGTCTTCAAGATCAAGTCAGTTAAAATTAATTCAAGAGAAGTTAATTAGCAGCAAAAACAGGTCACTAATTAAGAAAAAGGTTAGAATGAAAATCTGCAGCCACTGGGGCCCTCCAGGACTGGAGTTTGAGACCACTGGTGTAAAGCATATGAAATATAAAAAAGGCTTAACAAAATAATTATAAATGTAAGTATTGGGCTGCTCATCACATTAAGGCCACTCATATCTATCATTTTGTTCAGTGACAACATTCTGGGGGTGTGGAGGTGCTTAGAAATAAATATATTTAATGTCTCACTGCGCTTTCATTAGTTTTGTTATACTGGTACCACATATTTGTAAGTGGGCACACATCCTAGTGTTTTTTTGTTGTTGTTGTTGTTTACTTGCTCTTGTTGTCTTGCTCTTGTCTTTTGTTATGGTTTAAAGCCACTATTTGTGTATATGATGCAATACGGTCTATGGAAACCATTATTTTGTGCCACTGTATAATGCAACACTGTATATGGCTGTTATGACAATAAAGCCGTGTGACTTGACTCTCAATGCTAAATTGCTAAAACTATTGTTTTAATGAAACGCCTTTAATGAATAAAAAATCATCTCTTGCAGCTACCATCCTTACAGTCACAACAGATGAGATTTACTTATTTTGTGAAAGGAATACACACTTAAACTTTTCAGACAGGGCTCATTAACCTTCAGGCTTTACCTGCAAAGAAAACCAAGAACAGCAGCTCAACACCTCGAGTTCTGCTCTATCAGTGTGACAGGCAGAGCTCCGTGGGTTGCTTGTCAATGCAGTTCTGCCTAGAAAGGTCTCTCGCACTCATTCTCACATATATTCAGTTTGTGCACACTCGGCCCTCCTGTTAATGAGAAGCAGCATCACCTTCTCAATCAACAGACCTGTTGAGGTCTTTCAGAAAGCCTCAAGAATGACTTGGTAGGTTCAATCCTGAAAGATATCAATAAACAATCCAGAGAGAGCAGTGGCATCTGTCGTATGAAATCTTATCGGCCCTCTCAATCCCAAATACTGCTGTAATTAAACCTGTGTCGTGTTACAGGATTATAACACAGTAGGCCACAAACTGATTTTACTTCTGTTATGTGAAGGAACATATTACATCTAAGATCGGTAGGTTTAAATAACTACTAGCTGTGGTACCTCTCTAAGATGGGCTGAAATCTAATTACTTCATAGATCTCATTGCAGTGCACCATCTCTTGCATGCAGTAATAAAATGCATTGAATTTGTCATTCCAACAGATGGTGCACCATATCCATTCTTAACAATAAAATGCATTAAAACATTATTTTGCAGTGCACTGTCTATTGCATGTAGTGATAAAATACATTTAATTTTTAATTCCAACAGATGGTACATCACAACCATTCTTAGTAATAAAATGCATTAAAACATTATTTTGCGGTGTACTGTCTATTGCATGTAGTAATAAAATATATTGAATTGGTCATTCTAACAGATGGTGCATCAAAAACATTTGTAGTAATAAAATACATTAAAACATTATTTTTCACTGCACTGTCTCTTGCAGGTAAGTAATAAAATACATTGAATTTGTCATTCCAACAGATGGTGCATCACAACCATTCTTAGTAATAAAATGCATTAAAACATTATTTTGCAGTACACTGTCTATTGCATGTAGTAATAAAATACATTGAATTTGTCATTCCAACAGATGGTGCATCACAACCATTCTTAGTAATAAAATGCATTAAAACATTATTTTGCAGTACACTGTCTATTGCATGTAGTAATAAAATACATTGAATTTGTCATTCCAACAGATGATGTATCACAACCATTCTTAGTAATAAAATGCATTAAAACATTATTTTGCAGTGTACTGTCTATTGCATGTAGTAATAAAATATATTGAATTGGTCATTCTAACAGATGGTGCATCAAAAACATTTGTAGTATTAAAATGCATTAAAACATTATTTTGCAGTGCACTGTCTCTTGCATGTAAGTAATAAAATGCATTGAATTTGTCATTTCAACAGATGGTGCACCACAACCATTCTTAGTAATAAAATGCATTAAAACATTATTTTGCAGTGCACTGTCTATTGCATGTAGTGATAAAATACAGTGAATTTGTCATTCCAACAGATGGGGCATCACAAACATTTGTAGTAATAAAATCCATTAAAACATTATTTTGCAGTGAACTGTCTATTGCATGTAGTAATAAAATACATTGAATTTGTCATTCCAACAGATGGTGCATCAGAACCATTCTTAGTAATAAAATGCATTAAAACATTATTTTGCAGTGCACTGTCTATTGCACGTAGTAATAAAATACATTGAATTTGTCATTCTAACAGATGGCGCATCACAAATATTTGTAGTGATAAAATAAATTAAAACACCATTTTGGAATTCACGGTCTATTGCATGTACTAATAAAATGCATTGAATTTGTCATTCCAACAGATGGCACATCACAAACATTTGTAGAAATAAAATGCATTAAAACAAATGTTTGAGTTGGGCCATCTGTTGAAATGATAGATGCACTGCTTATGTCTCTGTTATATGCCATTTGATACAGAATTCATAAAAGCACTGTTGATGTTTGTGATGTACCATCTGCGGGGATAACAAATGTAATATGTTTTATTACTACTGGACTGGACTACTGGACAGACACAGAGACATTTGTCTTTTTATTAAGATGGATTATTAGACCTAAGTGATGTGTATTGTGATTGGCTGGGGTGATTCCTGCAGACTCCTAGACTTTAAATAGGGCAGAGCCTCCAAAATCCAGCTCAATGCTTCTTATGGGGCCTCAAAATCAAAATCAGCCTTTCCTCAAACTTTAAGAAGTCTTCGGCCTACACAGTGCTGTAGCACAGAAGCAAAAACATACTGAAAAGGGTGTGTGAGGCCTCCAAAATGCTGGCTGCAAAAAGACCTTCAATAGCCAGCCATTAGATACTCACTCTCTCAATCTAAAAGGGCAAGTCCCTAAGCTGCTACTTACATGGTGTTTCCTACATAGCCCTAACAATGAATAGCCTGTAATTAAAGATTGAAAATGTAAAGAAAGCCCTAAAGTATATGAGAAATGTGTCAAAAGAGAAAAACTCTGATTTGTGAAGACAATCCACAATGTAATCTTTATAAATCAAGAGATTATTTAACAAGAATAGAAAACAAGGACAAAAATTCTCAAAAGAGCAAAAAAGAATTAAAATAAAAAAGGCAATGGGAGACAAACGAGTCCCAAAACACAATCCAAGCGCAGAATACAGTAAGCAGTAGAGCAAAAAAGTGTAAAAGCCAGAAAAAATCAAGAAATAACAATTCTTACAGTCAACTCCAATACAACCACAATGCTCCACTACTGGATTTCTCTTTCTGGCCAACTTATAAAACCAGAAGGTGTACGTACCCAGCAGCCAGTGGCGTAGCGTGGGTGTCAGCCACCCGGGGCGGAGGAAAATTCCGCCGCCCCCTTATTTAGGTATGGTTTAAATTTTTACAAAATATTATTATTATTTATTGTGAAATTTTGCCGTCCCCTAAAAGTGCCGCCCCCACTACGCTACGCCACTGCCAGCAGCAGTGACGTCAGGGTGGCACCGCCTCCTGGGTCGCCACTCACAAAGCACAGAATGGGGCAGCATGTTTAAAGAGCTACAAATAACAAAGAATAAATATATCAGAACTAAAAACAAAATACAAACAATAATAAACTTACAATTTAAAAAAATCACATAAAAACCCTGACTGTGAGATAACACAGACTATGAAACTCAAAAATACTCAAAACTAAGACAATATCAAAAGAGGCTGGAGGACAACCATTAAACATTGAGTCTACAATAACAAAACAAGCTGCCTTTATAATCTAAAAGTTGTATTAACAAAATAAGCTCATAAACAAACATAAAAGATTGCAAAAGTTATGCTAAAATAGACAACTTACAAAAGTGTCAAAACCAGGCAATGAACCAATAACCGTAACCCCCTGGCCATAACACCAAAAAACAGAAATAAACATAAAGAGCTTATATGAATAATGTAGCAAAATTTACAATTCCATACGAAATCCAAACAATAGTGTTCTCTATATGTCAATAATCCCACAATGAACACAGTATATCACACATGTAACGTCGGGCCTATGAAGTTACATACATTTAAAGAAAATAGACATGGCTATGAAAAAATAACAAAATGAATTAATAAAACAATATTAATTTAAACATAAAACAAGGAAGATAAAAATATAACCAATAATATTTACTAAATAATAGACAAAAAATTACTGAATAGAAAGAAAATAAATGAGCCAAGGGTAAAACCATTGTTGCACTGCCTTAAGGCGAGACAGTGCAAATTTGAGAATGGGATTGGGTGAAAAGATAGTGTCAAAGAGTTTAATACCAAAAAGACAGGCAATTAATCATCAAAAATCAGAAAAGTCAAAGTCTAAAACCAGAAAAAAATATTTTGTTTGATAAACCAGTATGTCAGTTAAGGAAAATAACTGTGAAAACGAATAGAGAATCCTAAAATCAAATTCTTCGGAAACCTGTTATGGAAGTGACGTCATGTGTTGTGTGGCCCCAGGAGCTGTTGGGATGCAGCCAACCCAATCTCAACCAAATAGGCTGAACCCAAGAAACAAACAAAAAAAAAAATGATGTTACAATAGGACCCCCAACACACAACGAACCACCTGGATTGGCACCACACTAGAACAGTGTGAGATTTTTTGCGATGGCTGGACTGCCAATCCTACCACCAACCCCATTGTTTACCCTACAAGTTGGGGGACCTTCTTGCAAAGGCTGGATGCAGATTAACGTCGCAATAGGACATTATACAACTTGAACTTTTTAACCATTAAAAATTTTACAGAACCAATGTTAAATTTATATTCTTTAGGGTTCAAATCCCTGTAAAACATGTACCCAACAAACATAGAAAAGGCAGGAAAAATAAAAGAAAATAACTCATTATAACACTGGCTACAACATAACACCAGTTATCTGGAAGCTATCTGTTAACACTAGAACTGCCAAATATCACACTCAATAAGACACACTGAGTACATTTGTCAATTGCTGAGTGCTGTTGTGACTGCAGTTTGCTTTGAACTTTATTTTTTCCATTGAGTCTAATCACAAATCATTCTAATGTATGGGTCACATATGAATAACACATCTTAGATTTGTTCTTCTCACTCTGGTGACTTCCAATGCTTCACATTCTAATAGGATAATAACCCTAAACACCCAGCCAGCATGTTCATGTAGGGCCCACATATGTTTCAGGTGGGTTACATGTGATTTATCTCAGGCAGTGGGCTGTGAGTGGGCAGTATGAAGGGCTGGGCTTGAGGCCCACTAAGGCAACCCAGGTGGGTATTTACTTCGGCTAGCTCATGGGTTGTTCAATGGGCTATCATGTGGGTTGTATTTAGGCACTAGGTGGGCTAATACAATTTTAGATGCACAGATAGATAGAACTTTATTTGTTCCCATGGGAAATTTGGCATTTAAGCCAATAAACACAGTAAGCCCAATTTTCAAGGAGGAAATGACGAAAATATTTTGTGCTGTTTGTTGTTTCCATCAACCATCTGGGGTAGGCGACCCTCATTGTAGAATGGCAAAAAGATTCAAGAATTTATTCCAACCCTCCTGTCCCACTCTTGGCTCTGCCTATTACATGCTACTTAGACCGCTATTGTAGTAGGAACCATAAGTGGTACTGGAAGATTAGAACCAAATCCTGCAGGACATCTGCACTCCAGGAGGAGGGTTGCCTACAGTCAATCATATCCTAACACAGGGTCATGGGGGTCTGCTGGAGCCAATCCCAGCCAGCACAGGGTGCAAGGCAGGAACAAATCCCGGGGAGGTCGCCAGCCCACTGCAGGGCACACACACACACCAAGCACACACTAGAGACAATTTAGGATTGCCAATGCACCTGACCTGCATGTGTTTGGACTGTGGGAGGAAACCCACACAGACACGGGGAGAACATACAAACTCCAATAAGGGAGGACCTGGGAAGTGAACCCAGGTCTCCTTACTGCGAGGCAGCAGCGCTACCACTGCGCCACCGTGCCACCCCTAGGGTTCCCTACGCCTGAATGAATTTGTTTCCTGTGTTATCTTTATTGTTTGTTTATATTCAGTTGGATTTGATGTTGCTGAATTATAGCTGTTGATTTACAAGCAATGGGATTTTTGGTCTAAATCACAGTCGCACCTCTTGAACAAGACTTTTGTGTATTGATTTACAGCCATGCAATTTGCTCTTTGGCTATTTGCATTACTAAATTGGAAGAAGGAGAAGGACGTTATCTGTGTAGGTTTGTGTTTTTTTTAATGGCACACTTACTCTGTATAAGTGAAGTTTTTTTTCCTGCCTCCTTTAGATGTTCTGAATAGCTTGCCCAAAATATACAGGATTGACAAGCGGATGACGTACAATTTTAGACATCAAATAGGGTCAATATTGTTTTTATTGCAGATATACTGTAATTAGGCGTCCAAGCTTCTGGAATTCTATTGTGTTTTTCATTTTGGATGTTCAGACAGCACAACTGTGGATTCCTTGTTTGTTTTATCCATGCTTACCCTTACAATTTCTGAACTATTTCCTGTTGTAAAGAAAGCACAACAACACAGATAAAGTTTTTGGGGAATCTACTCCATATAGTGTAGAAATGACTGAAAACTCAAACAGAGTAGTCAGAAAGGAGCAAGTCAAGTGTTGACTGGTAACAGAGTGAAGGTTTAGGTGCTTATAATTGAAGGACAGGAAGGGGTGGGATTTCAGCCGGAAATGAGGTCTGCAGGAGGGCGTGTAGAAGTGGTGGAAGTGGGCGGAGTCTTAGTTGGGTTTCTCCTGTGGTGGCCTGTGGAAGAGGGAGGAAAGGCATTAGTACCATTCATCAAGCCCTGTCTCTGTAGCTTACTCTCAGTTAAACCCTTAGACTGCCTACCATGTGAATGTGTGTGACACTATATTGTTTATTATTAACTTGTTATTAAACTTTATTATATACAAGTCATTTATTTAACTGAAATTTAGATAGTTACAGTTATTTGATGATTTCATGAATACATACACTATATAAATAATACTGAAGTGTATATATTACTGTAATTGTTAATACGATTTATTTTGCCTTCAATATTCCTGTTGCACTTTTGAATAATATTAAAATACAGAAACAAAAACAAACATTTATATTAAATTATTATTTCAATTTCTGTGTATTCTTATTAATAATTTGGCTTTTTTTTTTGTTGTTGTTAGTTTATATAATAAACAATATTTACTGTATTCCTTAATTGGGCTTTTTGTTCTTGCTTTTTTTGGGGTGGTGGTCGGGGGGATCTTAGAAGTGGTTACTGTAAAATAAGGTAGCTCATGCAGCCCACAAGAGACCTTTGAAAGGTCCACTTGCAACCCATGCAGGAACCTCTATGTACCCCATACTGAAGTTGCACTCCCCCCTACCCCACATAAAATCCATGTGAGGCTCACAAGGATCCCTCTTGTGACCCATCTGGTATCCATCATTATCCACATATGGGGGAACCTGCAAAAAAAAAAAAGTTGGTGGGGCCCAGCTTGGCTGCCCAGATGGGTCCTACTTTCAACACCAGATAGGACCAACGTAGGCCCCATGTGGACATGTTGGTTAGGCAGAAAGCAAGAACAACTCAGGAGTGGCTGTGGATAACTCTGTGAATGATCTTGAGGGGCCCCGCCAGAGCTCAGATTTGAACCCAGTCAAACATCTCTGGAGAGACCTGATGGTTCTCATCCAACCTGACAGAGCTTGGGAGGATCTGCAGAGAAGAATGACAGAAAATGTCCCATTACAGGGGCCTCATGTATAAACGGTGCATATGCACAAAAATGTTGCTCATGTCGTGATGTATAAAAACTGAACTTGGTGTAAGGCCACACACATTCTCACGCCAGCTCAAACCAATTCATACGCAAGTTTTTAGCTTGGATTTGCAAACTGGCGGCACCCAGCATCAAAACAATGCTGCTGTTCCTGTATGGTTTCCCTTTATTTTTTAAGACTCACATCCAAATTGTATTTATCAAATACATTGAAATTAACCGCATATCGTTTATTAGTTTAAGGCATCTGATTGTAATCAACCTGTAACAATATATATATATTTTCTCTACCCTAATACACTTCCATATGACACTCAGATGGTGGGCTATCACTCACCTTTACACGGCGACTTTGATTTTTGACCTCTTCTTTTTTATTTCAGGCACAGTGCGACTCTCTGAACTTGAACTTTTTAATATTTTTATTTTATTAATTTTCATTGTAATCATTCCATACAAACAGATCAATTTATAACCCAACAAATTTGAAGACAAATCAACTTGAAAAGTTCAAATGAACTTGAACTTTTAAGTTTCTCCACCACTCTGTTTCACTTGATCAACTTCCTTTTGGTGTTTATACCAATGCTTAAGCCAACAAATAGTACGTTTTCCTTGCCTCCACTTGGTATTTGCTGAAATTCATTTTTTTCCCCGTGCTTCTGCCATTGTCTTTTCACAAAACACTGAACTTGAGGGGCTATTTATATTGATTTGCATATTCAAAGAGGTGTAATTCTGGGAGGAGTCAGGGTGGGGCGGTAGGCATGTGCATGTGTGTTACATTTCACACTGACTGGGATAAATGTAGCAGAAGAACATGGAAGTTGGCATACGGACAGATTTATGCATCTGGATTTTTTTGCGTGTACGCACATTTCTGTTTTTGTCCATATGCCATGTTTTAGTGTGAATTCTACGCACGGCATTATACTTGAGAAACCAGGTATTAAAGCTTGTCGCATCAAACCCAACAAGACTTCAGGGCTGCAATTTCTGGCAGAAGGAGTTTCAACAAGATATTGAGTATGGTGTCTGAATACTTCTAGCAATGTGATAGTTCTTATTTTTATTTTTATTAAATCTGCAAAAATTTCAGTTTTTTATTTTCCATAAATTTGCAAAAATTTTATTTTGACTTTGTCATTCTGGGGTATTGAGTGCTGCGTGATGATTTTAGCATAAGGCTGCAACATAACAAAATGTGAAAATAGCGAAGGGGTCTGAATACTATCTGAGTTCAATGTATCTGTGACGTTCACTAAACGGTCCTCAGTCCCAGATATTTTGAGATCCATCTGTTTTAATGTAATGCTAGAGTGTTGTTTTTGTAAAATGGAGGTTGGCGCTGTTTTAATTGCTTAATTTATTAATTTTAATGTATTCCATTTTACCCTGTGCCAATGTTTGGCATATACATGAAAGTGTGTGCCAGCTTAATGAGAGGATTGCCAGTCGTCAGGAACGCTGCAGTCAGGATGCACCAGCTGCGAGACGAATGACATATAAAGGAGAGTGGGTTAGCATTAGAGGAAGGTTGGTTGTGTTTTGTTATGTTGAGAGAACCATCACTGGATGGAGAGGAGAAGGACAGCATTGGTCAGGCTGATTATTCAAAGAGGAGCAAAGCCAAGAGATGTGAGGAACTTCTAGAGAAGGGGTGTCCAACTCCAGTCCTGGTGGGCCGCAGTGGCTACAGGTTTTCATTCTAACCATCTTCTTATTTAGTGAGCCGTTTTGTGCTGCTGATTAACTTGTTTTGCCTTTAGTTTTAATTGAAGTGACTTAGACCCCTTTGGTGTTTCTTTTTCCTTAATGAGCAGCCAAACAATAATGAGACACAAAACAAGCCACCACATGACCAGCTAACCTGAAAATAAAGAAAAGGTGAAGGTCTCGGTCATGTTGGTCTGCTCAGGTCACCAAAACATCTTGACTGTCTTAGAAAAAACAGAAAATCAACAGTCTGCCATGGCAGAATGAGAGCAGCAACAAGTCCTGATATTCAATAACAGCAAGAATTGACTTCTCATTAAGAAATTGGTTTGAGTGAAATTAGCTGGAGTTTGACGTCATCTGTCGGCTCGTTTCACATCTCATTTCTGTTTGGCTGCCATTTAATGAAGAAACAAATCAATTCAGAGGACCAAATCCTTAAAAACAATGCTATAAAGGGAAGGCAAGAGAAAAGGAGTTAATTAGCAGTGAAAACTGATCACTGATTAGGGAATGGGTTAGAATGAAAACCTGCAGCCACTGTGGCGCCCACCAAGACTGGAGCTGGACACATCTGTTCTAGAGAGTCGCTGTAGTGAAGTTCAAGTCTGTTGATTTATCCCATGACAGCAGATGAGAATAGACAGAGGCACAGCTGTAATGAGGTAAAAGCAGGACAGTGAAGATGTAGTGACATTTACGTGAAGGCAAGTCACCCTGTGTGAGCTGTATGAGTGACTGTGGTGGCATCTCCAGAACTGCACAGATCAAAAGAAGTGGTAGTTCTTGTTCTACCTATTTGAAGTGTCAGTTCGAGATTCTCCAGGATGTGGTGGGCTACGGTTTTTGATCCCGGGGTCTCGATGAGGAATGAGCGAGTGAAACAGAAAGAACACCAAAGCAATTACCTCTTCAAGAACTGATCATTTTAACGTATTTTATTTGGATTTATTTATTGGTACTCATCACACTGTTTGATTTTAATGGCACAGATTTTAAAGAATCATTTATTGACTTATTTATTTAAGAATTCACCGTTTTCACATTCTTGCATTTTCATTCTCACTTGTTTAATAAACTTTACTGTTGCTTTTGAAAATGGCTTCTCTGCCTCACTCATCCTAGTCTTGGGAGACGGAAGATGCCAAGACTGAGGGCACCCAAAGTCATCGGTTGTGCTCACAGATGGTATAAAATATATGTAAATGAAAATGCTAGGAATCATTATTATACAAATTAGATTAGATTAGATCAACTTTATTAATCCCAAGGGGAAATTCAGATGCACACAGCTGCAGAAACATAAAAAACAAGGACACAGAATTACAAAACAAATAATACAACTCATCGATCGATCAATAAATAAATATATTATACAGATATTTCAAAATTAATTTAATGAGTACATTGGGAGGAAGTATTGAATTGCCTGATAGCAGTGGCCAGAAAAGACCCCTAGAGGCTCTTCTCAGCACACCGGCCTGAGGGGAGGGGATTTTTTAATGATGGCATGCAATTTTGCCTCCATCCTCTTTTCCATAACAGCTTCCAGTGTGTCCAGGGTTCACTCTGTGATGGAGCAGGCTTTCCTGATAAATTTGTTTAGACATTGTGCTTCTTTAAGTTAAAGTTCAAGCTTCCCCAGGAGAGTGCAGCATTAAAACTTCAGGCTTAGTTATGGGACACACTCTGGAGCCCCTGGAGGTCCCAGCAAAGGAGAGAATTTAAACAAAACTGAGTGCCAGTATGAACAACGCTGCACATCCTCTCTGTGACACATCAACACTGAGGACTTTCAGCCAATGAATCATTCAGGAGAAGTGTGATAAGAAAAGAAATGACATGGTGGCTCCTTTATACCAATACTGACACTGAGACTGCGACAGAGACTGAGAAGTCAGAATTTTTTTTTCTTTATAATTTTCTTCTTTGTTCAGGCCAAAGTGTGTGTGTATATTTATTTATTTACTTACATATTTACATATTTATTTCTTTAAAAAGCTTCTGTAAAAAGCCAAATTTCCCCCTGGCAGGAAATAAAGATCTATCTATCATATAGTGCCTTTCACATCTATCTATCTATCTATCTATCTATCTATCTATCTATCTATCTATCTATCTATCTATCTATCTATCTATCTATCTATCTATCATATAGTGCCTTTCACATCTATCTATCTATCTATCTATCTATCTATCTATCTATCTATCTATCTATCTATCTATCTATCTATCTATCTATCTATCATATAGTGCCTTTCACATCTATCTATCTATCTATCTATCTATCTATCTATCTATCTATCTATCTATCTATCTAGCTATCTATCTATCTATCTATCATATAGTCCTTTCACATCTATCTATCTATCTATCTATCTATCTATCTATCTATCTATCTATCTATCTATCTATCTATCTATCTTATCTATCTATCTATCTATCATATAGTGCCTTTCACATCTATCTATCTATCTATCTATCTATCTATCTATCTATCTATCTATCTATCTATCTATCTATCTATCTATCTATCTATCTATCTATCATATAGTGCCTTTCACATCTATCTATCTATCTATCTATCTATCTATCTATCTATCTATCTATCTATCTATCTATCTATCTATCTATCTATCTATCTATCTATCATATAGTGCCTTTCACATCTATCTATCTATCTATCTATCTATCTATCTATCTATCTATCTATCTATCTATCTATCTATCTATCTATCTATCATATAGTGCCTTTCACATCTATCTATCTATCTATCTATCTATCTATCTATCTATCTATCTATCTATCTATCTATCTATCTATCTATCTATCTATCTATCTATCATATAGTGCCTTTCACATCTATCTATCTATCTATCTATCTATCTATCTATCTATCTATATCTATCTATCTATCTATCTATCTATCTATCTATCATATAGTGCCTTTCACATCTATCTAAGAGGTGCAGTGGTTAGTTCTGTTGCCTTCAGTATCCTTGATTTGATCCCTGGTCCATGTCACTGTCTTTGTTTGCACCTTCTTCTTGTATCCATGGGTTTTTTCCCTGTGTACTTCACTTTTCCACCCAAAGACAAACACTACATATCAGGTGAACCGACAATCCTGAAATTGTCCCAGTGTGAGTAAATAAATGGGCCGTGCAGGTTGTCTCCTGTCCTTCAACCAGTGCTGCTGGGATAAGCTGCCCCCCTGAGTCCCTCAACTGGATTAAGCGTGTTTGGCAGTGGATAAGAATGCAGATTATAAACATATAATATATGGCAACACTTGGATGGGTGGTTGAATGGAAGCTTAGATAGATGGGAGAGTGAATGTCTCTGCTTTAATAGTACATTAAATATGAAGAGAGACGTGCCGTTTCAGCAAATCCTACTTCTGCTCATCTGTCTACAGCCTTCCCTTAATCTTCTCCACTTGGACTGCTTAATGTAACTTCATATATTTCTTATCAACTAACATTTTACACACTCCAATACATTTAAATGCATACCATACATTAAGTGCCAAAGAAGCGATACACCTTGATTTTTATGACATGGAGAATTTTAAAGATATGATTGAATTTCTCTATGTAGAGATAATAGGTTTGCCTGGATGGGGCTTTTGTTAGAGTGCCCTAAAATAAATGCTACATTATAAAGGCCTCTTATGTAGTTAGATAAGTGTAACGAGCCAGCCATTCCCACTCAATAATAATGTCATTTTAGCAAAGCAACAGAGCATGGTGGGATTGAAAGCCATTTATATAGCAGAGGAGTAAACTAAAGCCAGAGAGGATTTTTGTTCCAAGAGTACAAAAATAAGGAGGAAGATAGCAAATTGCATTAAGTGTTTTTTTTTTTTTGTCTCCTTTCCGATCAGGAATTCATTCTCAGTTTTACAAAGTAATAAAATTTTTTTACTGGGAAAGAAAAGCCAAGGGATAAATCACACCAAAGCTTGTTCATGTCCCCGGGGAGCCATTATGGACTTAAATCTCTAATAACAGAGGATTATTTGAGGTTTTGTCATGGAATTTGAATGAAAAATAAACTCTTTTGAATATCTCACCTTCTTAAGCGAGCTGCACAAATGTCTTTGCTTATCGCCATTACTTTTCAATTTAAAGGTTTGTAGTGACTTTTAAGAGAGAGGGAGACATGTCTGAATGAGATGTCTATCTTAACCATATAATAAGTTTATATGTTTAATATGTCACTGTGCTCTGTACAAAAAATATTTTACAAATCTGCTTCTTCTCACTTGTAATAATAATAATAATATATTTTATTTATTTGTAGGCACCTTTCTAAACACTCAAGGACACCAAACAATAGATAAAACACAGATTATAAACAAAACTAAAATACAAAAATTAAAATCAGACAGAGCAATTGTAATCAAAGAGAAAAAGCCGTCTTAAACCAATGAGTTTTAAGTTTAGATTTGAAAAGTGAAATGATTCAATATTTCTAAGCTCAGATGGTAGTGAGTTCCAGAGCTGGGGAGCAGAGCAACTGAATGCTGTGCTCCCATAGTGGTAAGACGGACGAAGGGGACAGTCAAGTGGATAGAGGAAGAGGATCTAAGGGTACGGGAGGGAATGGCAACATGGAGGAGGTCAGACAGATATGGAGGGGCGAGGTTGTGGAGAACCTTAAAAGTTAGCAGAAGAATTTTGAATTGAATGCGGAACTTAACTGAAAGCCAATGAAGCTGCTGAAAAACAGGAGTGATATGGTGAATAGAGGGGGTTCTAGTAATGATGCAGGCAGCTGAATTCTGGACCAGCTGAAGCTTATAAAGAGATTTGCGAGAAAGACCAAAGAAAAGGGAATTACAATAATCCAGACGAGAAGTGACAAGGCTATGAACAAGGATAGCAGTGGTGTGGGGAGTGACGGAGGGGCGAATACGATTAATGTTAGGCAAGTGGAAATATGCAGACCGGGAGATGTTATTGATGTGGGACTGAAAGGATAAAGTACTGTCAAGGATGACAACCAGACTCTTAACCTGTGAGGAAGGGGAGACAGAGGAATTATCAATAACAAATGAAAAATGATCAATTTTGGATAATGTTGATTTTGTACCGGGCGGCACGGTGGTGCAGTGGGTAGCGCTGCTGCCTCGCAGTTGGGAGACATGGGGACCTGGGTTTGCTTCCCTGGTCCTCCCTGTGTGGAGTTTGCATGTTCTCCCCGTGTCTGCGTGGGTTTCCTCCGGGCACTCCGGTTTCCTCCCACAGTCCAAAGACATGCAGGTTAGGTGGACTGGCGATTCTAAATTGGGCTTGGTGTGTGGGTGTGTTTGTGTGTGTCATGTGATGGGTTGGCACCCTGCCCGGGATTGGTTCCTGCCTTGTGCCCTGTGTTGGCTGGGATTGGCTCCAGCAGACCCCCGTGACCCTCTGTGTTCGGATTCAGCGGGTTGGAAAATGGATGGATGGATGGATTTTGTACCAATGAGGAGAACCTCAGTTTACATTTACATTTACATTTACAACATTTAGCAGACGCTCTTATCCAGAGTGACTTACAACAGTGCTTAGTAGTCTACGACTGTTCTTCAGTCTTTAAGGCTAGGATTAAATCTACTGTCATTAAACAAGTTACTGCTGACCAAGTTGTACACAAAACCATGCTAGAAGAAAATAGAAAAAGGGTAGAAAAAAAAAAAAGTATGGGGACTTTAGTCCCCCAAGTGCTGTTTAAAGAAGTGTGTCTTCAGACGACGTTTGAAGACCGTGAGGGTCTCCGCTGTTCGTACAGCAAGAGGAAGTTCGTTCCACCACTGAGGAGCCAACACTGCAAAGAGTCTTGATGCATGTCGTCCTCTTCTTTTAAGTAAAGGTGGTTCGAGACGAGCAGTGCTTGATGTTCTGAGAGAGCGAGAAGTGACACCCTGCTTAACCAGTGCTGATATGTAAGGTGGTGCAGTTCCAGTTTTGGCCTTAAAGGCAAGTGTTAGGGTTTTGAACCTGATGCGGGCAGCCACAGGGAGCCAGTGCAGGTTCCGCAGCAGAGGTGTAGTGTGTGAGAATTTGGGAATATTGAAAATGAGTCTTGCAGCTGCATTCTGGATCAATTGAAGTGGCCGTGTTGCCTTTAGTGAAAGTCCAGACATCAGAGAGTTGCAGTAGTCCAGCTTAGAGATGACCAAGGTCTGGACGAGAAGCTGAGTAGCCTCTGTAGTGAGAAAGGGGGCGGATTCTCCTGATGTTGATATCTGCAGGACCTGGAGAGGTTGCTGATGTGTGGAGAAAAAGACAATTCTTCATCTAGAGTGACACCAAGACTTCTTGCCGTTTTGAGGGGACGATAACCGAGTTGTCAAAAGAGATTGCAAGGTCAAGATTCGGAGATGAGTTGCCGAATCTGTGAGTTTTGTCACTATTTCATTTAAGAAAATTTGAGGAAAACCAGGATTTGATTTCTGCTATGCAATCACATAAGTGAGGAGGGTGGAAAGAAAGCAGTAGGTTTGCTAGTGAGATAGAGCTGGGTGTCATCAGCATAACAGTGGAAGCGAATGTTATATTTACGAAAGATATTACCAAGGGGAAGGAGGTAAATAATGAAAAGGAGGGGCCGCAGGACAGAGCCCACCTGAAGTAACAGCTAACACAAGGCCAGATTTAGCTCACAGGGGCTCATCATTTAGAACTGCTAGGCAAGCATTAGAAGACAGGAAAGGGACAACTGCGAAATGGCCATTGTACTATTTCTGTGTGTCAGAGTCAGCATGACATTGGATTTTCTTTTGCTGGTTTAGAATGGCATAATTCACCAAAGCAGGGGCCTGCACATGGAGAAAGGTCATAAAGCCTTGGAACATTGCCCGGCACACCATTGAAGCCAACAGATGGATGGGAGATACCATCATCCGATCTGGAAAATCCTTCCAACGCAGAGACAAAAATGGCAGACTCTACACAAAGTCTTGTCATGGCTTCCTCGTCTGTTATGCCACATAAATCGTCATTAAAGAAAGCTAAGTTATTTCTCCTATGTGATTTCTTACTGCCGTATCACTAAGGGAGGGGTATCACCTTTTACTATTATATCTATATAGTTTTGGGTTACTTAAGACGCCGCAATTAAAAAATAACTTATTCCAACCAGGGTTCTAGCACCCCCTGCTGGAAAACAAACCACCTTAGCGTTATGTTTACCCCTGAAAAAATCAGCCGGAGGCATTAATAATAATAATAATTCTTTACATTTATATAGTGCTTTTCTCACTACTCAAAGCGCTTTACATAGTAGGTGGGGAGTCAATTCAACCACCACTAATGTGTGGCATCCACCTGGATGTTGTGATGGCAGACATTTTTGCTTCGTCACACATGAGCTGTTAAGTGGTGAAGTGGGGAAAAAGAGATAACCAGGGGGCCAGAATGACTAGGCCATGGTGGACAATTTAGTCTGAACATCGGGAAACACCCTACTCTTTACCAAGAATGCCCACGTAGAATCAGGACCTTGCTTTTACGTCTCATCTGAAGGACGGCACCATTTTGACAATTTTGATATAGCTGATAATATTCCACGTCACTAGGGATGGGAATTGATAAGATTTTCACGATTCCGATTCCATTTTCGATTCTGTTTAACAATTCGATTCTTTATCGATTCTCCTAGCGATTCTTATTTTTAAAAAAGGAGAACACACAGGTCGGTTAACTTAGAACTTTGTTTTATATCTTATCTTTGAACAAGATAGAAATTTAGGAGTAGCATGACCTTACAAACCCAACAGTGAGATCTTAAGAGATCCACAGCCTACGGCTCCTCGATGGGGTGCCACAGGGTCCCCAGAAAAAAATGTGTAAATGTAAAATAATAATAAAATAAATATTCTTCTGTAGCAATAACAAAGTATAACATAAAGTATTCTGTGGCAATTACACAAGAATGTCCAGTAACATTTACACTCTCCTTTTTAAAAGTATATATGAGCTGAGCACTCAAAAATAAAACTACATCAGCCAGCAACAAATACAATCAACTCAAGTCCAATGGAACTGTGCACTGTGCAATTCTGCAACCATCAACTATTTTGACAGCTACATCCATGTTGGCTGCATTATCAACAGTGGCTGCCACAACCTTGTCTTTGATACCATATTCCTCCAAGATCTCATCAGTCTCCTCTGCTACAGCTGTCCCTGTCTGTGCCTGGTACACTGGTTTGGTTTTGAGGACTTTTTCTTGAGCCTGGCCATTCCTGAAATAATGCAGCGTTACTGTGAGGTAATGATCTTGACTAAAACTTGTCCATCCATCTGCAGTGACGGCTGCCTTCAACACATGTTTCAGCTCAGAAATGGAAACGGATGAAACATCTGGTAAGAGGAGAACACGCAAATTTGACATTCCCTGACTTAGCCTACAATTAAACACATTCACTTACCGAAAATCGGGGGGCATCTACTGTGGCAAATGGGTGCAAGCCTTTTACCACAAACTTAGTCACTGCTCAGTGACATTCGTCTATCCTGGCCAGTGTCATTTTACTTTTCTCCGCCTCTGTGAAAGGAGATGCTACCGGAAGACTGCAGCGAGAACTGCCAGCATCTGAGACAGCCAGACTCTGTCTGTCTCTCTCGTCATGGTCATCTAAATGCAATGCACAGTAATAGCAGGTTTTGCAATAAGGCAAATCGCGCTAACATAATATGCAATGTTAGTTGATTAGTTACCTGCCGTATTAACGGGAGAGGACCTGCAAACGTTACCGCTGCTGCTGGGTTGAGATTCACTAGTCCGGAGCGGATCAAAAACACAACATTCATTTAAGGTTATCGCGTATTTTGTGTGCAAATGCTTTTGCATATTCGTAGTGTTTCCACCCTTTGATGAAATATCTACTTGGCAAGTATTGCAAGTTGCCCTGTTGTCATCCTTTCTCGTAAAGTATAACCAAACTTTTGAGCATTTGTGCCGCTTAGGCGCCATGTTTCCTGCTGGGTAAATGACGCTACGCAACGCGGTGACGTCATTCGAGGTGACTGGAATCAATAGGGGAATCGTTTGCAAAAATGGCAAACAATTCCAAGGAATTGAAACAGTGGGAACCGGTTCTCAACAAGAACCGGTTTTCGATTCCCATCCCTACACGTCACTGACGTTAATCTGAAAAAACGGAGACCACACAGAAACAGTAGCACTGCTTTGACGGTGAGTGTCACAAAACTGCACTTTGCAAAAAAACTGAACAGAAAAGTGCGTACGCAAGGGGAAAGGGCTGCCGTGAGAATGTGTGTGGCTCTTACGCCAAGTTTAGTTTTTATACATCGCGATGCGAGCATGGAAACAGGCGTATGCAACATTTTTGTGCGTATGTGCCATTTATACATGAGGCCCCTGGTCACATGTCCTTCCAGCCAGGAGGAGGTGGCTGCAGGGGGATGAACACCGGAAGTGACATCACAGACGTGACAGCTGTCAATCACCCGGTCTGCAGAAAGAGGAAGAGAAAAGGCATTAGAGCACAGTGCCAACCCCTGGGGCGGCGGGTAATTAGAATTAGCAGAGCCCTTGGGTTGTCCCCTATTATGCACACATGTGACACTATTTAATTCATCCTTTCAACAAAACAACATTATCCAACAGTGTACTGATTTGAGCTTAAAGAAATATGTTGTTGTTCTAATAAATCCAATGTACGTTAAGGTTTAGAAAATGTGCCCTTAGTTGTCAGAAATTTGAACAAATCTTGCCTTATTGCATTTAAATGGAAAAAAAAACTAATGAGAGAAAATGATTTCTCATAAACGACTGGCCATAACCCATTTACAGCCTGTCAACTAGATAGCACTTCAGCTCAGCCTGTTGTAAATGGCTTACATGCAGTCAAAAAGCACACTATGGCTGAAAGGTGAACAGAATTTGATGTGCTACTGCAAAGGCAACAAACTACAAGGGTGAGATTGGAATTGAAGAACAGAGCAAATAAGTAAACCTTATTTCTTTAACTCTTAACTACTCGCGCCGTTTCTCATCTCATAAGTACTGGCGTGATGTACTTTATGCACCAGTGTTAAAATGGCTATTTAGATGTACGCTGTGAGGTTGTAATATAAAATATTGCAATCATTTTCAATTGTACATGTTTTTAATGTAATTTAATACCATGAAAGGACCGAGCAAAGCTGACGGATGAGGAGTGAGACGTGCTTAGGTCACAGCAACACAAGGAGCCCAGAGTGTAAATAAAAACAACGACAAAGAGGTGCTGATAGGGATTCAACAATTTGACAAAACTTCTGTTGAGTGTCTGGTGAACAGAGTGTATCCGTGGACAATTAATCGTTGGGGTAACACAGCGCGTCAAACTGGATTCTGCATCACTAAAGGTTGTATCCTCCACTTCATGTCTTTTAATGGACTTTTAGAGTGTGGACTGTGTGCTTTCCTCTTTAAAAAAGGGTTTTGTCCCCGATACCGTCAGATGTTTAGGTCCGCTTATCTTTTTAATGTACTTTATATTGTCTTGTGTAATAGAAGTTACTGTTGCTTTTCCTGAAATTTTGCTGTTTATTTCATTGTGTGTTTACTCACAGCCCAATTTAAAGAAACCTGTGTGCTATTATCGGTAAATTTGAAGAGTTCCCAGTCTTTTAATAAAACTGGGTGGCATAGTCGGATATTTTAACGGTGTCTAGGTTAGATTACCTGTAAGTGTGACCAGACAGCTGTCACACTAACATCAAATGATGTTAGAACTGGGAAAAAAAACTTACTTATCAGGTAGTTCCCATCCAGTCGTTTACTCGCAACATGCAGATTATGTAATTAATGATTTGCTAAAATATCGTTAAATAAATGCTTCAAGAAAAATTAGCATATGTCATAAGCAGGCTGTACAAGTCACATGGGACTTTACCTCTAGGGAGGTAAAAAAACAGAAACACTTCACAAAATCATATTTTTCAATTTGAGATACTAGACTAACCAAAGTTAAATCAAAATCAAAAGCAACAGCCAAGAAATGAATTATGAAATGATTACAAAAATCAAAGCAAGAAATCCTGTCTGAAATCTTAGAAAACTGTACATTTACATTGACAACTGATTTGGTTAGCAGATGTATTTATTATCCAAGTAGCCCACATCATCAAGTAAACGTCAGACTGGGGGGACTGTTCAGGAACAAGAGTGACAGGACAACAAAAACAACAATTTATTACTTGTATAGCCCAAAATCACACAAGGAATGCCTCAATGGGCTTTAACAGGCCCTGTTTTTTTGACTGCCCCCTACCCTCGACTCGCTAAAAAGTCCGATAAACACTCCCTTCCCCAAGAAAAATTTGGATGTGAGCGTCAGTAGGCTTTGTGGCCTAGGAACCAAGTTACCCAAACTATTTTCTCTAACATTTCAGTAATTATTTACCACTCTGATGCTGATATCTCTGTTCATAAAATAGGTCATTACAATAGCAATTGACGAGAAGAATTGTAGAATTAATTGTAGAATTACCGTATTTGCCGAAATTCTCGAGATATTATCAAAAGTTCAGAAAGAGTACCTCTTTCTCTTGCACGATTTGGCTCAAAAAGTAATCAGCACATCTTCACTTCATAACAGGCTTAAGTTTCAAGTTTGGGAGGTCATGAGGTCACTGGAAAGGGGTGTTTGGTGCTCCCGATATCTGCAAAAGGATGAAGGTCCAAGTCTTTAGAGTCCTGGTGCTTCCTGTCTTGCTATATGGTTGTGAGACATGGACGCTATCCAGTGACCTGAGATGAAGACTGGACTATTTCAGTACTGCGTCTCTTTGGAGAATCCTTGGGTACCGCTGGTTTGACTTTGTGTCGAATGATTGGTTTCTCACAGAGTCCCAAATAAGGCACATTACCTGCCATGTGAGGGAGTGTCAGTTATGGCACTACAGCCATGTGGCGCGATTCCCAAAGGGTGATCTGGCTCATTGTTGAGGATTCGAGTGGATGGACATTTCCGGAAGGTGGGACTGGACTGTGTGTCTGCCTGGATGGTTGCCAACCAGGATCCTGAGCTGTTTCATCGTGTGGTGGGTGCAGCCACACGCTTTACCTGTGCATACTCCCCAACCTCGCCTGACCAGATCTGATAATAAAGCATGCAGAAAGTGAAGGGGTCTCAATATTTTCTGAATCCACTGTATATTTACTATCTATAGTATGACTGAAGTATTGTGGTGGCACCCAATGATTATTCAGCCATGTTCCCCACGTTTACAGTTATTATTGTTGCAAACTGGCACTAAGACAGCCCACAAGTCAATATGAAGAAGATGCCTGAAATGTGATCTTTAAATGGGCTCCACTGAAGAGCAAGGCGACTCACGATTGGAGCTGCAGCACCACAAACCTTCAGTATGTCTGGATTATCATTTTCATTGTAATACACCATCTTATTACAGTTTTTTAGCCCAGGATTATTGCAGTTTCTTTATCATAAGGGTCGATTCAATGTTGAGGCTGTTTGTCAGGAAGGCTGAAGCTCATTTCAGACTAAAACAACATTCCAGTCTTTTACAAACTTTACCTAAAATAGGAGAGATCTGCTCTTTTTCACTGGGGAACTATTCATGGTAGCCATTGCAATCCATCAGGTAATTAATTGAACTCATTTGGATGGTGTAATAGTATATTTGTTTGTACTGCACAATTGATCGATTTTTCATTGCAATTGTTAATAATGTACTGTACATACTGTATTGTTTTCACTTATTCAATTGTTACAGTGAACATACTGTATATGGGTTTTTTTTTCATCTGCTTGTTTTACTGTCTCTATGGTCTGGCATCTTCCATAAAATAAATAAATCACCTGTAAGTGCCATGGAGGAAGGACAGGCATCCAGGGGGTCATAATGGATGGACTGGGTGAATATGGTTGCTGGGAGCACTTCATTCCTCCACATGGCAGGTGACAGTGCTCCTCAGGGCTGAGCCCAATTAGGACACCCACAAGGTGGCATGGGATTTGGAATCCTGAAACGCAGCCCTATTGGGGTGTTTGGGTGCTGCCAGAGGCTCCTGGTTTCCATGCAACCCGGAAGTGCACCGCAGTTCACTGGTCTAGTTCAAAAGAAACCCACAGTCTCACCTCAGAGAGTCAGAGTCGGGAGGCAGCAGGCAACACTTGACTGGAAGTTGAAGGAAAGGAAAAGAGTCATTGTTTTGTATGATTATTGGCTATACTTTGTAGTATTTGGTGCTTGGTGGGATAAAAATCCATTATTTGAACCCAGAACTGTGTTGGACATTATTGAGTCTGGGGTTTGGGGCTTGGTGTTTCCTATACATGTTACAAACCATATTATCATTGTATGTATTGCAGACAAGCGGTATTAAACTTGTTTTTAATAGAAAAAGTGTTTTCCCAAATTTGCCTTAAAGCTGAAATGTTTCAGTCTCGTGTGAAATGTTCTGTCTTATCCTTAAGCTAAAATACTACTCAAATATTGTTGTCATGCATGTGCGCAGGGCAAACAGCTTGGGTGGCGGTAATTCTCTGCTGAGACAAGAGGTGGCACTGTGTACTAATAACCTCTCTTCTTTCCCTTCTGCAGAAAGGATGATTGACACCTGACATCACCTCCGGAGTTCATCTACCTGGGTCCACCTCTTCCTCCCAGAGAACCTTAAATACAGAAGGGCTGCTATCCTAACTAGTCAACTTTAAACAGAAGTCAGGATGACTCGATTTGGTGTTAGAACATGTATTTACTATTGAGAATTATACGAGGTTGGCTGCAAGGTGCCCCAAAACTCTAACCTTGTCCCGTGGTTGCTTTTACAATGTATATTACTAAACCAAAGTTTGCATTGAAAAGACCTGGGGCCTCATGTATAAACAGTGTGTATGCACAAAAATGTTGCGTACTCCCGTTTCCATGCTCAGATCGCAATGTATAAAACCTAAACTTGGTGTAAAGCCACGCACATTTTCATGCCAGCTAAATCCTTGGCGTACACAAGTTCTCTGCTCAGTTTTGCAAACTGGTGGCACCCACGTCAAAGCAGTGCTTTTGTTCCACTGTGGTTTCCCTTTCTTTTTTAGATCCACATCCCTGATGCGGCTTTATAAATACACTGAAATTAACCGCATATTGTTTATTAGTTTAAGGCATCTGATTGTAATTAACCTGTAACAATATAATGGTCAACGGAATGGTCAAAATATTCTAAATACAATAGCTGCTTTAGCGTTGTTACTCTCACTGCACCTTCTTCTTCTTCTTTCAGCTGCTCCTGTTAGGGGTTGCCACAGTGGATCATCTTTTTCCATATTACTCTTACTGCACCTCTCGGAGTATTTATATCACTGTATCTGAGTGTGGAATCACAGCTCTACAGCAGCTGATTGGATTATCAGTATACAGCATCAAGCACACGCTGCCTCAGCCATGCGCACTGTCTATTTGAACTGCATTCATACGACAAATGCTTCAGAGCCTTTACTGTATGGACATCACAGTTCAGAAAAAGTTCCATCCCAAGAACTATAAACGCACTTAATCAGTCCATCAGGTGCTCCTTGTAGAACTGTTTGTACTTAAAAGTACAATTACCTCACTGTAAACTTGCGATACAGTTATAATATTACACAACCTGCGCCACTTTATAAAGCGCATATTTACATATGATGACGATATCATTTTAAGATGAAATGCAGCAAAATGTTTATTACATCATACAGATAAAAGGTTAACATCATTTAAATAATCTATATTTTTAATAATTACACATGTGTGGACATGGTGTCGCAGCGCTAGCAAGGAGCTGGCGCCTCATTCACGGATTGTTCCTGCCTCACGCTGTATTCTTGCTGGGGCTGGTGTGACACTGGATGGATAGATGGATGGAATAATTAAACATGTACTACGAAGATATTTCAATGTTCCTTAAAAGTTTTGAAGAATCGGCGTTCTAAGCTTACAGATGGCTTAACGTCTATTACAGAGCTGATTGTGTGGCGATTAGTTACTTGGAGAAAGAAAAGGAAGGACAGGAATTGGAAGTTAGTACATTTGAAAGAGACAGTACTGCTGCAATAAATTATTTCATCGATATGATATTAAGTATACATCTCAGTATTTAAATTATTCAGAGAGCTGTAATATCACGGACGTAATGGATTCTGTGTCCTGACTGAGAAAGAGAAAGCCCGTTTAAGAAGCATGTAGTGATTCCTACACATAGAGCACATAGAAGAACAAATACAAAACAAAGCATTTAACGTGCTACTTTAGTTACGATGGGATTTGACAAACTAGTAAATTAAACGATTTTAAGATGAAGTGTATGATGTTCTACTTTAATGACAAAACAAACTATGTGATTAAAGTGGAAATTTCGAGATTAAAGTTGACATTTCAAGCTTTTTCCCCACTGTGTCCCTATTTTTTATTCTTTTCTCTGTATCCTAATTAGCTTTCAAATGACACTCAGACTCACCTTTTCATGGCGACTTTGATATCTGACAACTTCTTTTTTATTTCAGGCACTGTGCGACTTTATGAACTTGAGCTTTCGAGTTTCTCCGACAATCTATGTCACTCGATCAACTTCCTTTTGTTGTTTATACCACTGTTTAAACCAATACATAGTACATTTTTCTTTGCCTCCACTTGGTATTTATTGAAATTCTTCTATTTCCCCCAGTGCTTTTGCCATTGTCTTTTCATAGAAAAGTTCTCATTATTGCACATGTGGCCTAATGTTCCTTATAGGCTGAACTAGAACAAATCACCAGGACCAGATAATATTTACCCTCGAGTTCATAAGGAGGCTAGAGATTACAGATATAAACCCTTGACACATATTGTTTAGGAAGTCACTGTGCACTGGAGAGATTCCGAAGGACTGGAAAATGGCAAATATCATCCCATTATATAAAAAGGGTGACAGGGCAGATCCAAGCAACTATAGGCCAGTAAGCTTAACATACATCACAGGAAAATTAATGGAAGGAATTATTAAGGATATGATTGAGCAACACCTGGCAAGGACATGAGGTATTAGGAACAGTCAGCATGGGGTCAGAAGAGGGAGGTCGTGTTTTACTAACATGCTGGAATTCTATGAGGAGGCAACAAAAGGATACGATCAAAGTGGAGCAGATGAAATTATTTATCTGGACTTTCAGAAAGCATTTGATAAGGTGCCACCTGAGAAGATGTGCAACAAACTAAAAAAAAGTGGGAGTTCAGGGTGATGTTTTTAAATGGTGGCAGAATTGGCTCAGACACAGGAAGCAGAGGGTGATGGTGCCAAGAACCTCATCAGAACTGTCCGATGTAAAGAGTTTTAACCAGCAGGAGTCAGGGCTATTTTTAATATATAGAAATGATTTAGATAGAAATATAAGTAACAAGCTGGTTTAAGTTTGCAGATGATACCAAGATAGGTGGATTAGAAGAAAATTTGGAATCCGTTATATCATTACAGCATGGAACGGTGGCGCAGTGGTAGTAAGTAGGCCTGGGTTTGTTTCCCGGGTCCTCCCTGTGTGGAGTTTGCATGTCCTCCCCGTGTCTGTGTGGGTTTCCCCCAGGTGCTCCGGTTTCCTCCCACAGTCCAAAGACATGCAGGTCAGGTGCATTGGCAATCCTAAATTGCCCCTAGTGTGTGCTTGGTGTGTGGGTGTGTATGTGTGCCCTGCGGTAGGCTGGCACCCTGCCTGGGATTTGATCCTGCTTTGCACCCTGTGCTGGCTGGGATTGGCTCCAGCAGACCCCCGTGACACTGTGTTCAGATATAGTTGGTTGGAAAATGACTGACTGACTGACTATATCATTACAGAAGACTTGGACTGCATACAGGCTTGGATAGATTTGTGGCAGATGAAATTTAATGTCAGTAAATGTAAAGAATTACACATAAGAAGTAAAACTGTTAGGTCTGAATATACAATGGGAGGTAGGAAAATCGAGAGTCCACCTTATGAGAAGGCTTTAGGAGTCGTAGTGGACTGTAAGCTATCGACTTCCCATCAGTGTTCAGAAGCCATTAAGAAGGCTAACGGAATGTCAGGTTATATAGCGCCTTGATGTGTGGAGTACAAGTCACAGGAGGTTCTGCTCAAGCTTTATAACGCACTGGTGAGGCATCATCTGGAGTCCTGTGTGCAGTTTTGGTCTCCAAGCTACAAAAAGGACAAAACAGCACTAGAGAAGGTCCAGAGAAGAGCGACTAGGTTGATTCTAGGACTACAGGGGATGAATTATGACGAAAAATTAAAAGAGCTGAGCCTTTACAGTTTAAGCAAAAGAAGATTAAGAGGAGACCTGACTGAAGTGTTTTAAATGATAAAGGGAATTAGTGCAGTGGATCGAGACGGTGACTTTAAAATGAGGTCATCAAGAACACAGGGACATAGTTGGAAACTTGTTGAGTGTAAATTTCGCACAAACATTAGGATGTTTTTCTTTACGCAAAGCACAATAGACACTTGGAATAAGCGACCAAGTAGTGTGGTAGACAGTAAGACTTTAGGGACTTTCAAAACTCGACTTGATGTTTTTTTGGAAGAAATAAGTGGACAGGACTGGCGAGCTTTGTTGGGCTGGATGGCCTGTTCTCGTCTAGAGTGTTCTAATGTTATGATGGAGTAGCTGGTTTTCGTGGCACTGTTTGTATATCAAGGTATAACTTAAAAATGTGAAATGAAAATGTGCTGATCAATAAAACCTTTACTTTATGGACCAAGAAATCAGGAGTGAAAACTGTTTCTGTTTGTTTCTCAAGTGTCTGCATTTTGATGAAAACAATTCATCTGTTACTTCACATAAAAGAAATCCTGTTAGGAAATGAAACTGTTCTTTGACACACAGATAGAGAGATTCATTATGTCTACATATGTGAGCCGAATGTTGTTGTTGACTAATCTCTTATGCATATAAAAGGTCATTTGTCTGTTTTTATACGCAGCAGCATGAAGTATATGATCCAATGTCAAATTAGTTATAATAAACTCTCTTCTGCTTACACCTACCATTCACATTACGGTATTTACTTTGACTCGGCATAGCAACAAATATTTAAAAAATGTGTATTACGTTACATGGAAAAAGTGGAATGATGGTCGGAATTGGATGCCAACTTGAGCTAAATAAGTGGATGCAATTGGTTATAAAAACATATAAATGGAGGTGATATTCTATTTTACAATAAAAAAAACCTCTTGTTTAGATTTTATTACACTTTGCCTGTGTAATCTGTAAGGTTTTTACTCCAGAAGTTTTTGATCAATTTTTTAATACTGTGTCAGAAAGTCAAAAGTCTACCATCGTTTCACAATTTTTACAAACCTAAAATAGACCAGATCACATTCCAGTAAGCCTCCAAAATGCATATTTAAATATTCTGTGAAATATTTCATCACATACAGTACGTTATGATGGGCAGCCATGGCCATTACCCAGTCGGGGTGCCAGCTGGTTGAAAGGACCGGGGGAGAGAGCATGCACAAGACACTACCTTCCCCAGGACACTAGAGAGCAGCCCTCCAGGGCATCTGTGGCACCAAAGATTCCCACAGGGCATGCTGGGAGTTGGAGTTTGGCACAGCCCTTTTGGGTTCTGTGGGGCCACCAGGGGGAGCTGTAGAACCCTACTTTGGGTTTCCATGTCACTTGGGAGTAGTTCCAGTTAATCCTGATGAGCCACCTCGAAGAGCTAGAGTTGGGAAGAAGCGGACGAAGTTTGTCAGTGGAAGAGTTGTGGTGGAAAGGAGAGAAAGAAAAGGAACTTTGCTGCTGTGAGGAGCGAGGGAAAAGCACTTCCTCACTTAAAAATACAAGGGATGTTCAAAAAGTTTATGCGGAAGGAGTAGTAATTGGTCGTGTCTGAGAGTGTCATGTGACTGGGAAAATTGCATCACAAAGGCCTACCTGTCTGTCTGTGTCGGGGTTGGGGTGACAGGAGCGCTCCTGGTCCGGCATGGAATTACTCTCATTCAAGCCCTTTAGCTGTCTCCCATGCACATGTGTGTGACAATATATATACACACACACACATATATATATATATATATATATATATATATATATATATATATATATATATAATAATTAATTCCATTTATATAGCGCTTTTCTCAGTACTCAAAGAGCTATCCACACAGGAAGGAACTGGGAAGCGAACCCACAATCTTCCACAGTCTCCTCACTGCAAAGCAGCAGCACTACCACTGCACCACCTGTCAGGACATATATAGATATAGATATAGATATACATATATATATAGTGGCAGTCGGCTGGAGGCTTATGCCCAGTCGGGTTCCCTGGAAGGACTGGGAGAGGGACTATACCTCCCCCGGACCACAAGAGGGCAGCTGCCCTGGGCTGTATGTGTGCCACGGGAACCGAGCATGGAAGCTCAACCCTATTGGGGCCCGTGGCCACCACATTGGGGTGCCCGGAGGATTGAGGAGCCCTGAATGTCAGCACCACCTCCACAACTGGTATTGCTGCTGGAAGGAATACAAGGGACACCCGGATGCGGCACTTCCGCCACACCAGGAAGTGCCGCAGGAAGATCGTCAGAGCACACCTGGAGCATGTCCAAGTGGATATAAAAGAGGCCGTGTTCCTCCAGTCAATAGCCGGGGTTGGGAGGAAGAAGACAAAGTTCGGGAGAGAGGAGCAAAGGACCATTGAGAAGCCCGGACTTTAGAAAGGTGTTTGGTGCAGGGTGCACTGTGTTGTGTATTTTGTAAATAAACCGGGTGTAGTTTGGAACTGCCGGTGTCTGTCTGTTGGTGTCCGGGCTGGGTTTCCACTATATATATATATATATGTGTGTATATATATTGTGGCACGCGGCTGGGGGTGGTACCCAGCCGGGACGCCCAAGAGGACCGGAGGAGGGCTCACGCCTCCTCCAGACCACGAGGGGGCGACCGCCCTGGTTGCTTTGGGGGCCACGGGTACGGAGCTTTGAAGCTCAACCCTGTAGGGACCCGTGGTTACCCCAATGCATGAGAGCCCTGGACCTCAGCACTTCCGTCACACCAGGAAGTGCTGGGGGTAAAAGGAACAGGGACACCCAGAGTGCTTCCGGGGATGCAGCCAGCACTTCCGCCACACTGGGGCGTGTCGGTGGAAGATTGCCGGAGCACACCTGGAGCACATCCGGGGGAACATAAAAGGGGCCGCCTCCCTTCATTCAGGGCTGGATTCGGGTGGAAGAGGACGAGGTCTGGGAGAGGAAAGAGGCGGCCTGAAGAGAGGAAAGGCATTGTGGAAAGAGGCCTGGACTATTGGGGTGATTGGTGCTGCGGCACTGGGTTGTGCAATTTAATGTTTGGAAAATAAATGTGTGTTGGACTTTAAAAGATGTCCATCTCTCTGTGTCCGGGCTATTTCCCACAATATATATATATATATATATATATATATATATATATATATATATATATATATATATATATATATATATATATATATATATATAAATATTACAATATTTAAATTGTAAGAGCCATTTGCCAGTTATTTAGTTCATGTTAAGTTGACAGAAGTATTTTCTTAGTTACTGTATAGCAAATGTTTGCCTGTGAATTAGTGCAGAGCATATGAGAGGTTCTTACAACCCCTGCAAGTTGAATTGAATTGGTATATTCTGACTATGTCTTGTCCCCTTGATTGCAGATTAGTCTCAGTTAGTGACCTACCTTTCCATGTGTAAGTCATGGAGGGCACACGATTTCAAACCGGACCTTAATGTACTCAGTTGTATGTGCAGTGCCGCATGCTTAGAGTGCACTGAATGTGAAGTAAAGTGCAGAGAAATAACACATCCTTAATTGTTGAAGTTTAACAAGAAGAAACATTTTTCCTTTTTTTTTGCCTTTTTATTCTATGTGTATAACAACGTTTCTCTATTCTTGTGTGGACTGTTTGCTTTGAATTTTCACTAAGCGTTTTTAACACAAGCCTTTTTTTTGGAATGAGAGATTTCCTTTGATATGCGTTTGACCCGTGCTTGATCTTGCCTTACTTACCAGCAGCTACATATACAGGGTGAGTCAAAATTATGTTATCATTTGTATGGTGGAAACAATTTATTCACAAAACATACTTTGTATGTGGGTGGCACGGTGGTGCAGTGGGTAGCGCTTCTGCCTCGCAGTTGGGAGACCTGGGGACCTGGGTTCGCTTCCCGGGTCCTCCCTGCATGGAGTTTGCGTGTTCTCCCCGTGTCTGCGTGGGTTTCCTCCCACAGTCCAAAGACATGCAGGTTAGGTGGATTGGCTATTCTAAATTGGCCCTAGTGTGTGCTTGGTGTGTTTGTGTGTGTCCTGCGGTGGGTTGGCACCCTGCCCGGAATTGGTTCCTGCCTTGTGCCCTGTGTTGGCTGGGATTGGCTCCAGCAGACCCCTGTGACCCTGCGTTCGGATTCAGTGGGATGGAAAATGGATGGATGGATACTTTGTATGTGCAAGATGATTTACAGGAATGTCTCAACCTGTTCGCCATCATGTTCAACACGCAAAAACCAACGAGCAACTGTACCATTTAAAGCCTGGACACACATTTCATGGGGAATAGATGATCCCACAGTCCGTATTCTGTCCTTCAGGTCATTGATATCATGCACTTTCCTGCTGTACACACGCACTCCTTCACCATACCCCATAACCAGAAATCACAGGGTGTCAAATCAGGGGAGTGTGGAGGGTATGGCAATGGTCCACCACGACCTATCCATCGACCTGGAAAGGTGTGGTCGAGATAAAAATAATCCATTAGTGTTACCATAATTTTGACTCACCCTATTTATATATACTAGGGGGGCAAGCCCCCCTGGTGCCTTCGGCACCCTACTCCAAGTTGTGGCTAGTCTGCCGCTCGCGTTGTGAAGAGGGGGGCTGAACGTACCCCATGAAGACGCGGTCACTCCTCCAAAACCCCCTCTTAAACAGTGATACAATGGGAAACAAATACAGTTATTTTTTACCTCCTCTTTGCTCAATCATCTGCTATTGCTGCTGCTGCCGCTGCCGTGCCGTGCCATGTGATCTGCATCTCACACAGTGCTTCAACCATTTAAAAGCCTGTACAGCAGCTGTCCTACTCTTTGTCTTTTATTTCCGGCCTCGGGCGTGGTTAAATCTCTTGGCACAAAGTCTTGTCTCATGGGATGTGAGTTCTTGATATTTTTTAGTTCATAATTTAAAAACGGAATAAGAATCTGAAAATCTAACAACATCATATTAAAGTTTGATAAATTCTGAAAAGAATGATACAAACATATAATATGTAGGTTTTAAAATAAGCCTGATTTAAAGTGTGACAAAAAAGTCACATAAAATCGTTGCACAAAATCACTGCACTTTTAGGCTTAGGATTTTATATTTACTGTAGAGAGTAGATTTTAGTCACACAACACTTCTTCCATATGGTCTCCCCTCTACCGCAATGTGACCGACTAACAAAAAAAAAAACACTTTGGAGTGCTCTGAGGCCACATTTCTCTTGATATTACATATTCACCATAAAGCCTGATAATCCTTCAGATTAGCAAGTCATTTTTACAGCATGTCAATACACCACACAGCACAGATGTGAATAACTGACTTACTGATGTTTAAAGAAGACCAAAGGAAGCCTCAGTCAACTCTTTTCGGGCAGATGTCGACTTTTGTTGACCCAAGGGGTCGAGGGTGGATGTTGACTAAAGTCAAAATTCGAGGGCAGAGGGCAGAAAACAAAAAAAAAGCTGTAAACATCGATAAAACTAACCATTACATTATAGGCAGTGGCGAACATTAAAGTTCAATAAATATCCTGAAAAGAATGATACCAAACATATATATGTAGGTTTTAAAATAAGCCCGATTTAAAGCGTGACAAAAAAAGTGACATAAAATCGTTGCACAAAATCGTTGCAGTTTTAAGCTAAGGATTTTATATAGAGAGTAGATATATACCTATGTTTGTGTGTGTGTGTGTGTGTGTGAGTAAACTCACTGATTCTTATCTTCCTTAGAAGAAAAATATTTTCCCTGTTCGGTATCCTCGAATATCGTAACCTTTTATAATTTTGTATGGGCACTGTAACTGATTCCTTTTTCCACAGGAGTGTCAAAATTTGGGTGGAAGTCATCCTCTTAATATTAGTAATAATTCATAATACACCATTCAAAAATGCTGCTGCAAGAATTATTATAAGAACAAGAAAATACGAACACATAACTCCAGTTCTTAAATCCTTACACTGGCTCCCGGTTAAGTTTAGGGCAGATTTCAAAATCCTCCTTTTAACATATAAAGCCTTAAATGGCCAAGGACCGGCTTACTTGTCTGAACTTATCATGACTTACAAACCAGAGCGCACATTAAGATCTCAAGATGCCGGTCTGCTTAGGATTCCAAGGATTAATAAAATAACAGTGGGAGGTCGAGATTTTAGTTACAGGGCCCCTAAACTGTGGAGTGGTCTGCCTGCAGCCCCTTCGTTCTCAGCTTTTAAATCCTGGCTGAAGACTCACTACTTCAGTTTAGTACACCCTGACTAGAGCTGCTGATTAACTGTACAGACTGCATCTTTGTTGTTAGTCATTAGCACTAAAACATAAGTAACATGATCGTGATAATTTGTTACTAACCTTCACCTACTCTGTTTCTCTTCTCGGTACTCAAACGTTGCACTTGGTGCCTGGGCCCACCTACCAAGTTGTTTTGCCTGCCTAAGGTAAAGTCATCCCTGATGGAGGATCACAGGAATCATCGGGTAGAGGGGTCCATTCATCGGATTGGCTGTCCCAGCGCTGACTCAGCTGTGGAATGGCCAAATGGGGGAGGCAGCTTGATGGCAGAGGTCTCCAGGACTCTGAACAAATCCAAATCATATTATGTGATATCATCTCCTGTTAAATTCTGGTCTGTACTTGTAAAATTTTTATTTTTATACTGTATTGAGGATTTGTTCTGTTCTGTGTATTGTATTGACCCCCTTCTTTTTGACACCCACTGCACGCCCAACCTACCTGGACAGGGGGCTCTCTTTTAACTGCCTTTCCCAAGATTTCTTCCATTTTTCCTTACTAGGGTTTTTTTGGGAGTTTTTCCTTGTCTTCTTAGAGAGTCAAGGCTGGGGGGCTGTCAAGAGGCAGGGCCTGTTAAAGCCCATTGCGGCACTTCTTGTGTGATTTTGGGCTATACAAAAATAAACTGTATTGTATTGTATTGTATTCAAAATATTTTTAATAGGTAATGAGGAAATAAGCGAAAGAAGTTAAATTACTTGAAAAGCCAAGTCTATAGATTTTCATGGGGCTTCAAGGAAGATTTTGACTAGACTGGAGACCCCATATCCATTAGGGAATCCATTCCCGGATGGGTTTATCCATTCCCGGGAATTTGGGAATCCCAGGCTCCCGGGGATGACACAGTGCACGGGCATCTCACATGTGAACGGTTATAGAACGACCAACACTTATTTTTAATAAAACTACTGCAATATGTTGACAAAAATAAAAGACTAACCTTATCTACAAGCAGTTCATACTGTCATAGAAGTACATGTATCGTTAGTTGCGGTAATAAAAGCGTAGAAAGCACAACGTCCTACTGCTTTGCAGTAAGGAGACTGTGAAAGATTGTGGGTTCGCTTCCTGGTTCCTCCCTGTGTGGATAGCGCTTTGAGTACTGAGAAAAGCGCTATATAAATGTAATGAATTATAATTATTATTAACATGTCCAGCATGCGGTCGTCCATACGAGGGCGCACCTTCATGCAGAAGTACGCCAGCCGCTGAGAAAGCACGCTCTGCCTCCACTGAAGTAGGCGGCACAGTCATCAGATACTGATACACTTGTTCTAAACAACGCCCGCGCTTGCCGTTGCGCTGAAACACCGCCATTTCAGCTTTTACTGATGCATCCAGTTTCTTTTCATCATTCTGTGATGGCAAGTTTCTTGGCACAGATAATGCGGATGCAACAGACTGACGCATTGCAATTTCAAGTTGCTGTTCAAAGCTGTTGTCTGATGAAGTGCAAGCTGCAGCAATGGCGCCACCTTAATTATTTTCAACTATAACTCTGTTATTTCTTGATCGATTTTTACACTTTTACACGCTATATATGCGAACTTGGCCATTCCCATTTTCCCAGGAATTACAGCAGTTGAATTCCCGGGAATCCGGGAATGAAAAATGTCCGGGAATTCCCTAATATCCACTCTTGTGTTGGGGCAAAAATGTGTCTATACGGGAATGCAATTAGTGACAAGAATGAACACATTTAGGATTCGTGAGAATAAGAAAAAATGAAGAAATAAGCATAGCGCAGGAAAAATAATGAATGAATGTGCCAGTAATGGATAGAAAACATTGGTGGCTTAAAGAGTCACCTTATGTTATGTTTAAAGACATCAACTCAGAAGGCCTGCCGAAAACGGCCTTCATAAGCACATTTTTACTTGCTACTTAGCTCTAAAGTGACAGCCATGTTTTATATATATGTTCTTATAAAGAGACATCATTCAGTGCAGTACATGCAGAGTACATTCATTAAGGAAAAAATGTAGATGGTCAGCAAAGCAACCAAAGAAAAGAAAATGTCAGAATGTGAAAGCTATACAGGTGCTGGTCATAAAATTAGAATATCATGAGAAAGTTGATTTATTTCAGTAATTCCATTCAAAAAGTGAAACTTGTATATTAGATTCATTCATTACACACAGACTGATGTATTTCAAATGTTTATTTCTTTTAATGTTGATGTTTAATGAAAGTCCCAAATTCAGTATCTCGGAAAATTAGAATATCAATTAAGACCAATGCAAAAAAAGGATTTTTAGAAAGGTTGGCCAACTGAAAGGTATGAACATGAAAAGTATGAGCATGTACAGCACTCAATATTTAGTTGGGGCTCCTTTGGCCTGGATTACTGCAGCAATGCGGCGTGGCATGGAGTCGATCAGTCTGTGGCATTGCTCAGGTGTTATGAGAGCCCATGTTGCTCTGATAGTGGCCTTCAGCTCTTCTGAATTGTTGGGTTTGGCGTATTGCATCTTCCTCTTCACAATACCCCATAGATTTTCTATGGAGTTAAGGTCAGGCGAGTTTGCTGGCCAATCAAGAACAGGGATACCATGGTCCTTAAACCAGGTACTGGTAGCTTTGGCACTGTGTGCAGGTGCCAGGTCCTGTTGGCAAATGAAATCTGCATCTCCATAAAGTTCGTCAGAAGCAGGAAGCATGAAGTGCTCTAAAACTTCCTGGTAGACGGCTGCATTGACCTTGGACCTCAAAAAAACACAATGGACCAACACCAACAGATGACATGGCACCCCAAACCATCACTGACTGTGGAAACTTACACTGGACCTCAAGCAACGTGGATTCTGTGCCTCTCCTCTCTTCCTCCAGACCCTGGGACCTTGATTTCCAAAGGAAATGCAAAATTTACTTTCATCAGAGAACATAACTTTGGACCACTCAGCAGCAGTCCAAAGGCAAGACGCTTCTGACGCTGTCTCTTGTTCAAGAGTGGCTTGACACAAGGAATGCGACAGCTGAAACCCATGTCTTGCATACGTCTGTGTGTGGTGGTTCTTGAAGCACTGACTCCAGCTGCAGTCCACTCTTTGTGAATCTCCCCCACATTTTTGAATGGGTTTTGTTTCACAATCCTCTCCAGGGTGCGCTTATCCCTATTGCTTGTACACTTTTTTCTACCACATCTTGTCCTTCCCTTCGCCTCTCTATTAATGTGTTTGGACACAGAGCTCTGTGAACAGCCAGCCTCTTTAGCAATGACCTTTTGTGTCTTGCCCTCCTTGTGCAAGGTGTCAATGGTCGTCTTTTGGACAACTGTCAAGTCAGCAGTCTTCCCCATGATTGTGTTGCCTACAGAACTCGACTGAGAGACCATTTAAAGGCTTTTGAGTTAATTAGCTGATTAGAGTGTGGCACCAGGTGTCTTCAATATTGAACCTTTTCACAATATTCTAATTTTCCGAGATACTGAATTTGGGACTTTCATTAGTTGTCAGTTATAATCATCAACATTAAAAGAAATAAACATTTGAAATACATCAGTCTGTGTGTAATGAATGAATCTAATATACAAGTTTCACTTTTTGAATAGAATTACTGAAATAAATCAACTTTGTCATCATATTCTAATTTTATGACCAGCACCTGTATTACAACGGCATCTGATTCTAAAAGTGACCTGCCATAACTTAACATGTCTACAAAAATCCTAAATAATGTCACAATTCCAGCATGCAATTGAAAAGAGTGAGGAAGTTCTGCTTTAAACTTATTAGTATTCAGAGATTTTTTTTGTAAATTTGCCATTTCTTTCATTTTTTCCCCCTTAATTATACTTACAGACCATTCCATTTAGTAATCTTTTTGAATTTGATTTCTGTGCCCAACTTTTTCTGGCACTAATTTTGCTTGTTTTTCTACAGAGAAAGGTTTTGAAGAGACCGAGCCGTTCATACTAAGGGGGCTTATCTATTCTTCTTCAGAAATGTAAAGGAGATGCAGAGTTACAATCACTCTGTTCAGAAATCAAAGGCTTTAGGACTATAGAAGTGACTCACGAATGTGTCTTCTATGCACTGGAACTGAATAAAATATACGCGCTACTACAGGGCCCTCCATAATGTTTGACAGAAAGACACATATTTCTATGATTTATCCCTTTGCTTCACATTTTAAAATTAGAAATCATACAATTAGGGCACATTGCAGACATTCGTTGAAGGGGATTTGCAGGCATTTCGGTCACACAACACTTTGTATACACGGTCCCCCCCCATTTCAGGACACCATAATGTTGAGGACACAGCAATGGCAGTTCTATTAAAGCCGTTGTCACATATTCCTCACATGCAATGACTTCTTGAAGTCTCAGATTCATAGACATCTTCTCTGGTGATGCTCTGCCAAGCCGCTATTGCAACCATCTTCAGCTCCTGCCGGGGGGAATGGGCTTGTCCCCTTAAGTTTCCTCTTCAATATATGGAAGGCCTGCTCATTCAGTTTGAAATCGGTGACTAGCTTGGCCATTCCAGATTTTCCATTGTTTAGCTTTGATGAACTCCTGTGTTGCCTCAGCATAATGTTTGGGGCAATTGCTGTCACGGGTGTTTATGATTCCTCAGGTGGGTTTCATGGCTTTATAAGATACCTCAGCCTGCTTCTACCCTTTGGAGTCTGGAGTTGCCATTGTTCAACATGAGGACAAGAGCTGCGCCAATGAAAGTCAAAGAAGCCATTATGAGGCTGAAAATCAACAATCAAACCATTGGGAGACATCAGTAAAGACTTAGGATGACCTAAAACATCTGTCTGGAATATCATGAAGATAGAAAGAACACACTGGTGAGCTCAGTAATCGCAAAGGGACTAGTAGGCCAAGGAAGACCAACACTGCTGATGACAGCAGATTCCTCACTATGGTCAAGAAAAAGCCCCCCAAACACCTGTGTGACAGATCAGAAAGAGGCTTAAGGGGGCCAATGTGTGTGTGTCAGAGACAACTATCAGCAGAAGACTTCATAAACAGAAATACAGAGGCCACACTGCAAGATGCAAACCACTAAAACAGGATGGCCAGATTACAGTTTATGATAAAGGACTTCAAAGAGCATGCAAAATTCTGGGAAAAGGTCTTGTGGACAGATGAGACAAAGATGAACCTCATCAGAGTGATGGCGAGAGCAGAGTGTGGAGATGAAGAGGAACTGCCCAAGATCCACAGCAGACCACCTCATCTGCTACCCATGGCGGTGCTGGGAGTGGACATGCATGGCTGCCACAGGTCCTGGCACACTTGATGATGAAACTGCTGACGGCAGTGGCACAGTGAATTCTGAGATGTAGAGAAACATCTGATCTGCTCAAGTACCAGTAAAGGCCTCTAAACTCATTGGACAGTGCTTCATCCTACAACAAGATGATGAGCCAAACAGACTGCTGAGGCCACACAGGAGTTTATCAAAGCTAAAAAATGGAAAACTCTGGAATGGCCAAGCCAGTTACCCGATTTCAATCCGATTGAGGAGGCCTTCTATATGCTGAAGAGAAAACTTAAGGGGACAAGCCCCCGGAAGCAAGCAGGAGCTGAAGATGGCTGCATTAGAGGCTTGGCTGAGCATCACCAGAGAAGACGTCTGTGAATCGCAGACTTCAAGGAGTCATTGCATGTGAGGGATACGTGACAAAAAACTAAACATGACAACGGCTTTAAAAGACCTGCCATTATGGTGCCCTGAAATGGGGGGACCGTGTAGACAAAGTGTTGTGTGACAGAATTGTCTGCAAATCCCCTTAAATGAAAGTGCAGTGTGCACTTTAATCACAATGTCAGAATTGTTTGATTTGTAATTTCAAACTGTGGAGCGGAGGGGCAAGTCAAGGAGAAATGGGCCTTTGTCCCAGATATTACGGAAGGCACTGTATTTGGGTATACCTTATCTCATCTTATCTTTTTATGACTTTTATTAAATCAGTCATCTTAAATATGAAGACTTTGTCTGTCAGGAGAACTTTAATTTAGAGGCAGGGCACTGTACATTATAGCCAAAATCAGCAAAAAAACTCAAACCTTGTTTTTGAACATGGAGTCTGTTACATACAATACATCATTAGTACAGACATCCACTAACAGTTTAGACCAGGGGTCCCCAACTCCGGTCCTGGAGGGCCCCAGTGGTTGCAGGTTCTTATTCTAACCCTTTTCTTAATTAGTGCACTATTTTTACTTCTTTTGAATTAATTATAATTGACTTGTTTTTTAAGATTTGATCCCCAGAATTTCTTCATCGTTCCTCTGAATTGCTTCATTTCTTTCCTTAAATGGCACCCAAACAGAAATGAAATGTGAAGTGAGTGACCAACAGAAAACCAGCTACAGTTGTGCTTGAAAGTTTGTGACCCCTTTAGAATTTTCTGTATTTCTGCATAAATATGACCTAAAACATCATTAGATTTTCACACAAGTCCTAAAAGTAGATAAAGAGAAACCAGTTAAACAAATGAGACAACAATATTATACTTGGTCATTTATTTATTGAATAAAATGATTGAATACTACATACTTGTGAGTATGTGAACCTCTAGGATTAGCAGTTAAGTTTGAAGGTGAAATTCGAGTCCGGTGTTTTCAATCAATCAGGTGTGAGTGGGCACCCTGTGTTATTTAAATAACAGGATCTATCAAAGTCTGCTCTTCACAACACGTTTGTGGAAGTGTATCATGGCACGAACAAAGGAGATTTCTAAGGACCTCAGAAAAAGAGTTATTGATGCTCATCAGGCTGGAAAAGGTTACAAAACCATCTCTAAAGAGTTTGGACTCCACCAATCCACAGTCAGACAGATTGTGTACAAATGGAGGAAATTCAAGACCATTGTTACCCTCCCCAGGAGTGGTCGACCAACAAAGATCACTCCAAGAGCAAGGCGTGTAATAGTCGGCGAGGTCACAAAGGACCTCAGGGTAACTTCTAAGCAACTGAAGGCCTCTCTCACATTGGCTAATGTTCATGTTCATGAGTCCACCATCAGGAGAACACTGAACAACAATAGTGTGCATGGCAGGGTTGCAAGGAGAAAGCCACTGCTCTCCAAAAAAAAACATTGCTGCTCGTCTGCAGTTTGCTAAAGATCACGTTGACAAACCAGAAGGCTACTGGAAGAATGTTTTGTGGACAGATGAGAGCAAAATAGAACTTTTTGGTTTAAATGAAAATTTGGAGAAAGGAAAACACTGCATCCCAGCATAAGAACATTATCCCATCTATGAAACATGGTGGTGGTAGTATCATGGTTTGGGCCTGTTTTGCTGCATCTGGGCCAAGATGGCTTGCATTCATTGATGGAACAATGAATTCTGAATTTTATCAGAGAATTCTAAAGGAAAATGTCAGGACATCTGTCCATGAACTGAATCTCAAGAGAAGGTGGGTCATGGAGCAAGACAACGACCTTGAGCACACAAGTTGTTCTACCAAAGAATGGTTAAAGAAGAATAAAGTTAATGTTTTGGAATGGCCAAGTCAAAGTCTTGACCTTAATCCAATTGAAATGTTGTGGAAGGACCTGAAGCGAGCAGTTAATGTGAGGAAACCCACCAACATCCCAGAGTTGAAGCTGTTCTGTATGGAGGAATGGGCTCAAATTCCTCCAAGCTGGTGTGCAGGACTGATCAACAGTTAGCGGAAATGTTTAGTTACAGTTATTGCTGCAAAGGGGGGTCACACCAGATACTGAAAGCAGAGGTTCACATACTTTTGCCACTCACAAATATGTAATATTCGATCATTTTCCTTAATAAATAAATGACCAAGTATAATATTTTTGTCTCATTTGTTTAACTGGTTTCTCTTTATCTACTTTTAGGACTTGAGTGAAAATCTGATGATGTTTTAGGTCATATTTATGCAGAAATATAGAAAATTCTAAAGGGTTCACAAACTTTCAAGCACAACTGGCTAAGTCAGGGCCTCAAACTCCAACTAATTTCACTCCATCCAGTTGCTTAATTAGGCACCAATTCTTGCTGTTAATTAAACCCATTCTTAAATTCCGTGGCTCGTCGCTGCTCTCGTTGTGCAATAGCAGACATTACCAAATTTGTCGATTTTCCTTTTTTCTAAGAGCACTGCTAAAATGTTCTATGGTCCTGAGCAGATCAACATTCCTGAGCCCTTCATCTTTCTTTATTTTCAGATATTGTAGGATGGACACAGTTTGCTGGTCATGTTGTAGTGGTCTGGTGCAGCTAAGATGATTTATTTATTTTTTTTGGTGGAGATTCCAGGGACACACCCAGCTTCGGCCTGACCCTCATGCGCTCCAAACAGAGACAAAAAAGCCACTGGTAATAAAACAATAAATAAAGAATGTATTAAACAATAAAAAATGAAAACAACGATCCCACCCCAGTTCCTCTTATGGCGATGTACAATAAACTTGAAAACAAACCTCAACGATAAACACTCATTATAAAGTCCATAGAAAATGGCAGTGGATGAAATGCAGTGATGGAGGTAGATAGTCCAGAAATCAGCACGTTGAATGGGAATGTAAAGATAGTCCTACCGGTATTTCCTGATGAAATGAAGACGAGTGAATGGGATCAGTAGCGCTCCTTTCTTCATAGGATGGCAACAAATCCTCGGACAGTCAGTCCTCATGTGCAGGAAGACACCAGACAGACCATAGCCCAAAACAAGAGATGATCCAGGACAAAACAAGAATCCACAGGTATCAGAATGGAAGGTAGACAGACAGGAACTTCAGACACGAAACACAAAAAAACTTCTTTTTTTTGGTATCACTGGCCCCCTTTTAAATGTTGCGCTGGCCTTCTTGTACCCAACAGCCCCTGCACCCTAAATAGATAACCAATAAAAGCCACTGCTGGGACTGCTGGGAGTTGAAGTTTCAATCCCCAGTAGCACTGCTACAATGTTGTGGCTCATTTTTTATCTCATTACTAGACAAAGAGCCCGTTTTGACAACGTAAGATGAAACGAGCACGAGTGGAAAAGTATATAAATGTAATGAATTATTATTATTATTATTATTAATAAGTATAAGCACCACAAACCTGATATAGGTGTATTGAATGGATGCGTAATTGAATCAGAATGCTTAATTAGGCCTCGAGCTGTAGTCGAAATCGCCTTTCAGGCATCTAGAGCTTTAATCGAAGTCGCCTTACTCTTTGAATTTTTGCGGCCGTAAATCCGCCGCCTGCCACGATGTTGGGGTTGGATGTCGGTTGAAGTCGCCTTTCTCTTTGAATTTTTGCGGCCGTAAATCCGCCGCCTGCCGCGATGTCGGTCTCGTAAGGTTTTTTGGGCAGCTGCGCAGAAGGCAACTGCGCATCCGGCTTCGGACGGACATGAGTGAGTGAGTGAGTGAGGAGACTGGCGAATTATGTATTAAGATTGTTTGGCTGATAATTAAGGAAAAAGAAATAATTATTGGGTTTGAATCTTCAAGGGAAACTCAAACAAAATGAATTCAAAAGAAGTTAATTAGCAGCAAAAACAGGTCACTAATTAAGAAAAGGGTGAGAATGAAAACCTGCAGCCACTGGGGCCCTCCAGGACCGGAGTTGGGGACCCCTGGTTTAGACTCCAATTCCAATCTGACAGTCAGCTCCTTCTCAATACACTTAAATATTACATTCCTGACATCTTTATCAAAGGTGACTTACAATATTGGAAATTCAGTTGGTTCCATTTCTTTTGTTTTTAAAACATTTGAGATTCAGTTGGTTCCTTTTCTTTTGTTTTTCCAATTAGACCCCAGGCAGGTGACGTGACTTGCTCATGGTGGCACTGTGTCAGTTGCGGGGTTTGAACCCTCAAGTTCAGGGTTTGAGGTCCAAAGCCTTAACTACTATGCCACACTGTCTGAGTTTTTAAATAGCCTCTAATAAAACATTACTTGTAAACATAATATTTTTTCTCTTCTAAAATGGTGGCATATATTTAGAATTTTTAAATTTCCCTTTCTTGTAGAACCTGTGCATTAGACATGCATTTTTACTTGTAGCCCCCCACGCTTGTGTTTACAGCTCTCTCTGGAAAAGATATATCTGTCCTCTCTATCCTGAGAGATTTATTTACACTGTGTCATGCTGTAAAGTAGGCTTTCATTTTGCTCCACACACAGCTAATTTAAATACAAATCCTTTCCTCCTCATTATTGGCACACTCTCTCCAGAGAACTGGCAATCTTAGATTTTTTTTGGTTTAAAATTCAAAAGCCGTAAGCCCTTCTGTTTTCAGAAAACAGAAAAATTATTATTTACTTTCTGTAAGAAATATTCCCGCAGCAAAGCAATGGAGATACATTATGATGAATGTTTTGAAATACATGTAAAAAGTGATGAACAGCCTTCATTTAAATAAGGTATTTAAATAAGATGACCAATTGATGGCATTGCAAATGAGTAATGATAAACATATTTAAAAATCAAATGACATTTTTTTTGTCACATATGGGACAATATGTAGTGTGACCAGTTGGGAGTGTAACAGCACCCCAGACCCCGGACACAATCTCATGGACGCAGTCCCGGATTCAAACACGAACATTTATTTCATAGGCTACCTTTGACAGGTCTCTCTCTATGTACGAGGAACATTCAACTCTATTTATTAATAATTTCAAAAATAAATTACATCACTTCTAATTCGTCACCTTCCTTGCGATGCAATTTTCCCCGTGTCGTACCAACTTTTTAATGCCCAATTACTACTCCTACCATCTTCACTGTTTCCAACGAAAATACGAAAGTGCCTCATACACCACAATGCCACAAGGTGTCTTCTTTTCTTCTCTCTTTTCTCTTGTCCACTTCTCCCTGGAAAGTGCCATCCCACACCTCTCCTGACTCCAATTCTCTTGGTCTGAAGCAGAGCTGTTTCCTTTATCCAGGACCCAGGTGTACTTCTTGTGCTATGAAACTCTACCTCGAAAGCACTTCATGAAGTAGGGACCATTAATACCTTCAGATTCCCCCTGGTGGCACCCACAGATTCCAACAGGGCTGCTCCACGAGAATACAGTTTCCAGTTGTATCCAGCAGAGAGTAACACGCTCCCTGGGAATGGGTTCGATAGTAATTGAAACGTGGTAATAACATTACATCTATATAGATATAAATTAAATAGCAATATCTCTCCCCAGAGATGCGGCGGTAATGTTAATTAATGATCACTTAGGTGGAATACACTTAGGTTGGGTTTAATGGCGGTCTATACTGCAGAAGTGAAACCAGTGACAAAACCTGGTCCTGGAGCCAGGGCCCGAGGATTGGAGTCTGTCGGTGTCATCAATGCAAGTGCAGAAGGCATTCTCAGGAATAGGTGATGGTGTCATCCATCCGTCCGTTGGCTTCGACGTGCTGAGTGATTTCCAAGGCTTTTTATGCTGTTTCTCCAGATCCAGGGCCACATCAGATGATCATGCAAGTCCATACAAGGATACAAGTTACTCCAAACAAGGACACGGTTTTGTGCTGGCCCAACATGCATGGTTACAGCATCCCAAGTCCTTGAGTGGTTTCACGCGTCTTAGTCAATATTTTTGTCAGATAGCTTACCTGGCAGTTTCCTGTTACTCTCCCTGCATGCACCGCATGCTTCTTACTTTGAGTAAAAGTCAGGTTTTATAAGATGTTTTTCACAGATCGTAGTGACATATTTCAAACTTATTTCTACACCATTATACCCTCTCGGTATCCATAGAGGTACTACACAGGGATGCTGCCATCTTGCGTTTCAGGGTAATGCGACCCAACCTCGGATAAGCGGAAGAGGATGGATGGATGGATGGATGAATAACCTAATTAAGTTGAGTCCTCCCATCCCTTCATTATAGTGGGATCCCAGCTGGTAAAGGGTGCTTTATCTAGTCTTTCCTTGATGCCAGTATATTCATTCCTGTCCATCTCCAGGCTTTGGCGGGGACCACCCTGACAATATGGTGGGCTGGTGTATTATCATGGTATTTCCCTCTACTTACCCTTTAACTATTGTCTTTAAGGGTAAGTGTACTCATCAAGTTTGTTACAGGGTTGGTCTACTGTTGCACTGTAAGTTCAACACACACTGTCTTAGATATACTGTATGCATACACACAGACCCTAACCCCAAAATTACCGTATGAAAGATGTATACACATGCACATTATTCTCTAGCACTTTAACCCACACAAGTACCATATGAATAATACATGCACAGCCCGCTTTTCCTAGTACTCCAAGAGACTTACTTATCATAGGCTTGAATAAAGTGCGATATCTTAGATAAATCTCAAACCTAAATATTACCTTTGGTGTCCAAGAATATATTCAAACATACAAAGGCTCAAAATCTCTGGCTATAGGCCACTTATCAACCAGTGATGTTTTACTTTTACGCACTGTTCATTATTAGACAGAGCTCTTCGTCCGCAGCTCGATAAATCTTGCAGCTTGGATCAGGACTGTTCCAGGTGCTCAAAGAAATTTACCTTATTACTTCAATCACTCTAGACGTTAAGACTAAGGCAGAGTGGTGGCTCTGAGGCTAAAGCTCTGCACTGGTATCCCGAAGGTTGCCGGTTCGAATCCCCATCACTTCCAAATGAGATCCTACTCTACTGGGCCCTTGAGCAAGGCCCTTAACCTTCAATTGCCCCAGGGGTGCTGTACAATGGCTGACCCTGTGCTATGACCCCAAGAGGTATGTGAAAACTAACAAATTTCTAATACAAGAAATTGTATAAAGCGAAATAAAGAACAAAAAAAAGCATAGAAAGTTAAAAGCAGTGTGGTATTTATTACATGAATAATAGTCCCAAATAGAAAAGCATAAAAGAAAATGTGGATAGCAAAGTCAGGATATAGATAGTCTTTAGAAAAAGCTTACGAAAAGTTAGAGATGACAAGGATGAATGTCTCAGACAGCTTGTTACCTAGCATTCGTAGTTGTTCATGAGATGATTTCCCAACGATCAGATGGAAATGGCCGCACGCAGCTCTCGCCCTCTTCTGACGTCGTTCTGTTCTCTTCTTCTCCTCTGATGTCACTCTTCAGATGAGGCATATTTATTATAAAATTCTACCGGGGGGTTTTGCAAGTTGTGATTGTTAGATATTCCGATTGGCTGGCTGTCAATATGATGAATTAATTTGTTTTCCCAAGCAATAAAACTTTTTGATGTTGCTTAGTACCTACTAGCATGTCTTCCTTTCCCAGGCTGTAAAACCTATTTGGCAACTTTTTGTCCCAAACGCCCATCCTTTCTCAGGTTATAAAGTAATTGATATCCTGAGGCATCGTCATGTATTCCTCTTTTTGTCTGAACAGTTGTTTTAACTCTTTTAGGGCTAATTTTTTTTTGTTTCTTTTCTCCCAGGGCTGAATATTTTTCCAAAAACTAACATTTTTTAAAAAAGAACACAAAGCAATTGTTTAACATATCAAATCAACAAAAAATATTTCCTTTTGACAAATGTTACTGTCTTGCATGTTGTATGAGCCTGCATACTCTATAATTTCACATACATATCACATACATTTTACACAGCAAAGTCTGATCTCGCTCAAAGCAGCCAATTTCAGTCATTGCCACATTGCACTCCTTACAATACGTGTTGCTTTGGTGCCTATTTTGCAATTGTCTGTTGCTGCACTTTCTCACATATATTGTTAGTGTGTACTGTAGAGAGACAAGTCACCCATTTGCCATCGTGCCATGCCACTGCCACCAAGTTTTCTGCCTGCATGAAAACCGTATTGTCACCTCTTTTCATCTTCTGAAACTTTATGAACTTTATGTATGGCATTATAGCCTGGCTCACCCCATGGGATTTGCTTCTGTTTATTACAGAAGTGAATAAAACTTTGCAGCAGCACGTACCTAAGCCACCAGGGGACAAAACACGTTTGGATCAATGCTCCCTGAAGTTATATCACCAGTTCTGTCCCATCTCTATTTGTAATGCCACAGCGCGCTTCATCTCATCTTTCGTTGTGGGTTTCCACTTTGAAAAACGACAATGCGATGCAAACGCAGCCCGCGATTCAAAAAAAAATCTCTGCCTACCTGTTTGTCTCGTCTGACAGTAGCTGAAAAGCAGCATCAGGAGAGAGCAGCCTGAAGTACAGCAGCTGGTGATCTGTCGTGTCCAACAGGAAGCCATGCCATCTTGTAAACTCCGGTAGCCAGATCGGCTCTCAACGGATCAATGTCTGTGTATTTATCCCATGCGAACCTTGCCGTAGATGCATCGGCTGCGCGAAGGCACTCAACTGGCAGCATATCCGCTCGCGCGGCATCGGCTGGTGTCTGATCAGCTGATGCCTGCTTCTAACTCTCTTGCTCGATCTCCTGATCACTGCCAATAAAGTCCGATTCTGAAAAATCAAGAGTCAGACTCCGCGGTAATGCGCAAAACAACGTCTGCCAAGTGTTTTCTTTTCTGCACTTGCTTCGCTGCCTTTTCACATGTCGGTGCCATCTTGCCTTTGTTTACATTTCGCAACTCACGCACACGCAATGTTTATTTGCCGAGTCAACGAGTCTAACATTCCTCCAAGCACAGAGGGAATGCCTGTGACGTGACAGTGAGATTTGTCGCCATTAACAGCTGATTGTCGCCCTTTATCCCTGGATGTCGACTTTTGTTTACATTCGCCTTCAACCCCTCCTGTTGACAAAAGTCAACATCTGCCCTAAAAGAGTTAAAAGTGAGGTACAATTGGGAAGAGGATATACTTTGATGTGTCTTGTGTTTAAGTTCATCTAGTGCTGTCTTGAGCAAAATATAATGGAAATATAGACCAAAATTTACAGATTTTGTACCCCACAACAGCTGGTCATCCATCCGGGTAAGGAATGTTTAACCAGCCTATCCGGGGCGCCAGCCCATGCCTGCCATCTATTACAGTAGTGAAATGCTTACTTTCTCAACTCCAGTCACTGTGCCTTTAAGAATAAAAAAGGACATTAACAACATTAATACAAGACTTTAAAAATATAAAAAAAATCATGAACAGAATTTTAAATATGTGATAATAATAAAAAATAACTAAATAAATCTACTATATAATAAAACTCTAAAGTCTGTGTGTCCTGTCCCTCTGAGCAATCTGATTGGTCAGTTTGGCTTTGGTGTGATTGGTCAGTTTGGTTTTGGTGACGTGACAAAGCAGGACGTTTGCAATGCGAGACACACGAGGAGGAGTGATGGTGTATGAGACTTGCTGAGGGAGTCGTCTTCATAGACGGCAAGTATGAAACTGGACAGAAGGCGAGAAAGGCGCCTCGAAAATCATGATAGACTCTTATGGCAACACGCTTGAGAAAATGGATCGCTGGTTAAGAGACGTTCACACAGGCAAACACAGGCGCTGAAGGCACACAAAAGGCAAAAGACACCAAAAAAATTTAAATTATTCTGTTAGCTGTTTTCTAAAGGTACTGTTGGTAGGCATTTAATAATTTAACTTAATGTAAGAGAGTTAACAATTGGACATCATGTATTTGTAGACACAAAAGTGTGTACCAGTGCATGGCATTATGCCCTTGCTCTTCTGATCTCATAGCACCTTACTTGCCAGTATATCCTGTTGGTGGCATCATAATAAATGATTCTGGAAAAGAAACTTCCACACACTTCTGCAAGACTCTTTAAAGTTGTCCCAACTTAGTCCACATTTTTTTTCCTTCAGTCTGCCTATAAAGCTGTCTTTGCTAACAGGTAATGGACATCTCATTACTACATAATGAACAAGAAAAGTAAAGACAGCAGTGCGGTATTCTTTACCTTCAAATAATGAGTAGCCAATCTTTCTGTAATTAAACCTTGGGCAGCAAGCAGAATACAAAGTTGCCTCAATGTTAAATTCATAATGTGTATTTTTATCACTGAATTATTCATTTTCATTATTGACTTGCCATTACAAACTCATTCTAGATGTTAAAGTCTCAAATTCACTGCATTTCTTTTTTCCATTTTCTGACATCTGCTTAAATTTTGCTACTCTTCCTCAAAAATAAGATACCCCATCGTCCATAAGCCATAAGTAATGTGGCACATCTGGCCTTTTTAACAAGTGCACACGTGTATATAAGCAATAGTCTGCTACTCAGTGTCAAGTGTTACGTTTAAATCCTATTTCTGAATGACATTAACTGCTACAGTCATGTTAACCTGGGCAGAACAAATTATATGGTAAAACTTCTATAATATACAAACCAGCCCTGAATTTAATTTTTTCATTAATTATTAAAGTTTTAGGGACCTATTGTCATCTTGTCAAGGTCCCTTTTTACCTGCAATTTTCTTATAATGGTTTTATTATTTTTGTAATGCAGGCTATGCGACAGGGCCATAGGCAAACAAGAACATATGTAACTCCAGTAGATAGATAGATAGATAGATAGATAGATAGATAGATAGATAGATAGATAGATAGATAGATAGATAGATAGATAGATATGAAAGGCACTATATAATAGATAGATAGATTTTAGTATAGTATGAAGGATTAGATAGATAGATAGATAGATAGATAGATAGATAGATAGATAGATAGATAGATAGATAGATAGATAGATAGATAGATAGTGTAAAAAGGCACTATATATGTGCCCAACCTGACACAGATTCACACTTGAGGCACATATAAAATAAATAAACTTTTATTTTTCTTCAGCTGGAGGGCATGTTTTTCCCGTGTCCCCCAGCCACAACACAGTCCCCAAAGCACCAACAAACCACACACTATCTTCTCCTGCACCACCACTCCTCCCAGGCAACCTCATCCTCCTCCACCCGACTCTGGCCATTGAGTGGTGGTTGCTGGCTCCTTCTATTTGGCACCCGGAAGTGCGCCAGGTGCTTGATTGCAGACATCTGGCTACACTTCCGGGTATGGCGAAACCAGCGCCAAGAAGGGTCCAGCAGCTCCTGCTGCAGCACCCCTGGCAGCACCTGCGGAAACCCAACAGGGCTGCACAACACTCCAACTCCCATGAAGCCCTACGAGAGTCCAAGACACCGCTGCAACCCAGGGAGGTTGCCATCTAGCATCCAGGGGGAGATACTGGGTTTCCCATCCTTGCTCCCCTGGAAGATATCTTGGAATCTTGGAAAGTGAGAGGATGCCTGAGGAGTGGAGAAGAAGTGTACTGGTGCAGATATTTAAGAATAAGGGGGATGTGCAGGACTGCAGTTACTACAAGGGGATAAAATTGATGAGCCACAGCATGAAGTTATGGGAAAGAGTAGTGGAAGCTCGGTTAAGAAGTGAGGTGATGATTAAAGATCAGCAGGATGGTTTAATGCCAAGAAAGGATGTTGATGGAGAAGTTTAGAGAAGGCCAGAAGGAGTTGCATTGCGTCTTTGTAGACCTGGAGAAAGCATATGACAGGGTGCCTCGAGAGGAGTTGTAGTATTCTTTGAGGAAGTCGGGAGTGGCAGAGAAGTACATAAGAGTGGTACAGGATATGTATGAGGGAAGTGTGACAGTGGTGAGGTCTGCGGTAGGAGTGATGGAGGTGGGATTAAATCAGGGATTGGCTCTGAGCCCTTTCTTATTTGCAATGGTGATGGACAGGTTGACAGACGAGATTAGGCAGGAGTCCCCGTGGACTATGATGTTTGCTGATGACATTGTGATCCGTAGCGATAGTAGAGAGCAAGTTGAGGAGACCCTGGAGAGGTGGAGACATGCTCTAGAGAGAAGAGGAATGAAGGTTAGTGGGAACAAGACAGAATAATGTGTGTAAATGAGAGGGAGGTCAGTGAAATGGTGAGGATGCAGGGAGTAGAGTTGGCAAAGGTGGATGAGTTTAAATACTTGGGATCAACAGTACAGAGTAATGGGGATTGTGGAAGAGAGGTGAAGAAGAGAGTGCAGGCAGGGTGGAGTGGGTGGAGAAGAGTGTCAGGAGTGATTTGTGACAGACGGGTATCATCAAGAGTTAAAGGGAAGGCCTACAGGACGGTAGTGAGACCAGCTATGTTATATGGGTTGCAGACGGTGGCACTGACCAGAAAGCAGGAGACAGAGCTGGAGGTGGCAGAGTTAAAGATGCTAAGATTTACATTGGGTGTGACCAGGATGGACAGGACTAGAAATGAGGACATTAGAGGGTCAGCTCAAGTTGGACGATTGTGAGGCAAGTCAGAGAGGCAAGATTGTGTTGGTTTGGTCATGTGCAGAGGAGAGATGCTGGGTATATTGGGAGAAGGATCCTAAGGACAGAGGAAAAGAGGAAGGCCTAAGCGAAGGTTTATGGATGCGGTGAGAGAGACATGCAGGTGATGGGTATAACAGAACAAGATGCAGAGGACAGAAAGATATGGAAGAAGATGATCCACTGTGGCATCTCCTAAAGGTAGCAGCCGAAAGAAGAAGAAGTATGAGTGAAGTATTGTGGTAGCACCCCATGACTTTCCGCAATGTTCCTCACGATTGTGCTAAACTACAGCTCTGAACTGTAGCAACCTGGCGCTGAGACAACACACAGGGATATATGAAGAAGATGCCTGATTTGTGATATTTAAATGGCTTCCAATCAAGAGCAAGGCGACTCACACTTGGTGTTGCAGCACCACAAACCTATTTCTGGATTGTCACATGTTTTTGCATTACGCCATCAAATGACAGCTTTTCACCCGGGATTACTACAGTCTCTTCATCATAAGGGTTGGTTGGATGTTGAGGTGGTTTTTCAGGAAACTAAAACGACATTCCACTTTTGGACAGACTTTACCTAATATACTGTAGGGAGAGATGTGCACTTCATCACTGGAGAACAGTTCATGGTAGCTTTTGTAAATCCACCCTTTTCAGTTTATGCCTGGTAATTAATTGGGTCTCATTTGGACGGTGTTACAGTGTATTTGTTTATTGCGGCATTTGACACAATTCATTGCTTTTTTCATTGCAGTAGTTAATAGTGCACATACTGTATTGTCTCACTTGTTAAGTTAATCATCTTCTTCTTCTTCTTCATCTTTTCCTACTTCTATGTGGTGTCAATGTGCCTTATCAACCTTCTCCAAACTGCTAGGTCCTGCACCTCCTCTCCAGCTAAGCTCTTTTTCTTCAGCTCTTCTTTTATTTTAACTTATTGATGCCAGCAGCCATAGAACCTGCACTTTAGAAGCGGTCATCCACCTGAAGCTGAGCTGGGACATGGATGGGATACCAACCAGAAAAAGCTTGGGTTGCTGCTGGAAGAGATGTTGGTGATGCCAGCAGGGGTTGCTTACCCTGTGGTCCAAATGTGGATCCCAATGTCCCACTGCAGTGATGCAAAAATGGTGCCATTCTTCAGATGAGACATAAAACTGAAGAGCGGACTCTCTGTGATCATTAAAGATCCCTTGGCTTCCTTCGTAACGACTAGGATGGATCCCAATGTCCTGGCTAAATTGCCTGCCATAATTTGGTCATTCTGGAGACAGGTAGGATAAGCTTGCATTGAGGGCACCAACAGCCATTCCATCTGCACTTCAGAAGATGCCATCCACCTGAAGCTAAGCAGGTTTGGGGCCAGCTAGTACTTGGACAGAAGACCATATTGGAAAAGCTTGGGTTGCTGCTGGAAGAGATGTTGGTGAGGCCAGCAAGGGGCACTTACCCTGTGGTCTGAAGGTGGATCCCAATGCCCCCAGTGCAGTGATGGATACATTATGATGTAAATATGGCACCGTCCTTCGGATGAGACATAAAATCAAGGTTTCAACTCTCTGTGATAATCAAAGATCCCTAGGCATCCTTTGTAAAGAGTAGGGTGTATATCCCAATATCCACGCTAAATTGCCCTCCATGGCCTAATCATTCTGGCCCCCTAATCATCTCCTGTCTGTAATTGGCTGTTTCTCTCACCAATTCCACACCTAACAGCTCATTTGTGGTGAGCGTATTGGTGCAAAAATGTCTGCCATCACATCATCCAGGTACTCTTTATGTAAAGAGCTTTGAATGGTAAGAAAAGTGTTATATAAAGGTTAACAAATATCATTATTATTGTAGATAGATAGATAGATAGATAGATAGATAGATAGATAGATAGATAGATAGATAGATAGATAGATAGATAGATAGATAGATAGATAGATAGATTTGTACAGGGTGCCCTCAAAAACACTACTTGATTTTAAATGGTTAAAAAATCTAAATTTATTGGAATGTTCCAAACACCTTTGAGGCTATAGTTTCATCAACTCATAAAGTTTCATATGGTATCTGTTGATTACATACACTCGATGTGCGCCCCACCTGTTAATCAAGCTCGGACCAGACTCTCCGAAGCATATACGGCATGATTGCGTTTATAGCTTCAGTGATGCGTTCCTGCAGATCAACCATAGTTGCGGGTATTGGAGGTATGTACACTCTGTCTTTCACATAGCCCCAAAGGAAAAAGTCACAAACAGTAATGTCTGGTGATCTCGAGGGCCACACGGTTTCGCAGTGCTAGCTAGTTCATGGTTTGTTCCTGCCTCACGCTGTATTCTTGCTGGGCTGACATGACACTGGAAGGATAGATGGGTAGAATAACTAAACACGTACTATGAAGATATTTCAATGTTACTTAAAAGTTTTGAAGAATCGGAGTTCTAAGCTTACAGACAGCTTAACTCTATTACTGAGCTGATTGTGTGGCGATTGGGTACTTGGAGAAAGAAAAGGAAGGACAGGAATTGGAAGTTAGTATGTTTGAAAGAGACAGTACTGCTGCAATAAATGATTTCATCGAAGGTCACGCGCAACAAGCATCTTGTGGGAAGCAGGAACAATCTGTGGACGAGGTGCCTGCTTGTCACTATCACTGCGCCACTGTGTTCCCATGTTTAATATATGCTTTAATTGATATGATATGAATACTGAAATGATATCAGGTATAACATCTCAGTATTTAAATTAGATAGATAGATAGATAGATAGATAGATAGATAGATAGATAGATAGATAGATAGATAGATAGATAGATAGATAGATAGATAGATAGATACTTTATTAATCCCAAGGGGAAATTCACAATTATTCAGAGAACTGTAATATCACGAATGTAATGGATTCTGTGTCCTGTCGGAGGAAGAGAAAGTCCGTTTAAGAAGCATGTAGTGATTCACACACATAGAGCACATAGAAGAACACGTACAATACAAAGCATTTAACGTGCTACTTTAGTTACGATGGGATTTGAGAAACTAGTAAATTAAACAATTTAACGATAACATTTATGATGTTTTACTTTAAAGACAAAATAAACTACGTGATTAAAGTGGAAATTTCAAGATTAAAGTTGACATTTCGAGCTTTTTTTCCCCACTGTGTCCCTATTTTTTTTTCTCTGTACCCTAATAAGCTTCCATATGACACTCACACTGTGGGCTACGACTCGCCTTTTCACAGCGACTTTGATATCTGACTTCTTTTTTATTTCGGGCACTGTGCGACTTTGTGAATTTGAGATTTCAAGTTTCTCCGACACTCTATGTCACTCAATCAATTTCCTTTTGTTGTTTATATCACTGTTTAAACGAACAAATAGTACATTTTTCTTTGCCTCCACTTGGTATTCGCTGAAATTCTTTTATTTTCCCCCGTGCTTTTGCCATTGCCTTTTCACAGAATGCTGAGCTTAAGGGCTATTTATATTGATTTGCATATTTAAACATGTGTAATTTTGGGAGGAGTTAGGGAGTGGCAGCAGGCGCGTGCACGTACGTTATTTTTCAGGCTGACCGGGATTTATGGAGCGGAAGAACGTGGAAGTTGGCATTTGCACAGATTTATGTATCTGGATTTTTTTGTGTGTACGAATATTTTCGCTTTTGTCTGTACGCCATGTTTTAGTGTGAATTCTATGCATGGCGTTATGCATGAGGCCCCTGGTCATTTTGTCCAGTGCGACCAATCCATCTGTTTGGCAGGAGCTCATTTAGAAAAGTGCGGACAGTGAGATGCCAGTGCGGTGGTGCCCCATCTTGTTAAAAAAGGTAGTCACCTACCTCAGTAAGTTGTGGAAAAGAAGAAATGTTTTGAGTTAATGTATTTGCTGTCATCTTATTTATAAACATATTCCGATAAGTTTTGATTTTGTAACCATTTAAAATCAAGGAGTGTTTTTGTGGGCACCCTGTATATTATATAGAGATTTTTTTCACCTGTTTGTTTGTGTGCAGAAAGTGAAGCGGTCTGAATAGAGGTACTTTCTGAATCCACTATACTTTACTATCTAAGCATTTGGCACAAACAGCCACGTGTTTAGTGAAGCCCCTTGTTGTCTTGGATCGTGTTTTAAATGGAGATTACACAACATTTTCCCTCAGCTCTTATTAAGCATTTTTGAAACACAAATATGAAGCAGAGTATCTCTGGGATATTTCATTATAATTCCCAAAACAAAGAGTGAAACATGCAGTTCTTTAATATTCCATCTTCATTACTCTCATTTTATACAATTTAACAACTTCTCATATTATTTTTAATAGAAGAGTCATGCAATATTGAGCACTAACTGCTGTTAATTTCCTTCTGTATATCATTTGCATTTTTGTTGCGGGTACTGCATGATTACCATTTTGTAATTACCATACTGATTGTCTGGTTTGCCTTTCTATGGCATAGTCAGTGCAACCTTGGGTGATCCCAGCATGGTGCATTTTCCTTTTTTTTATACCTTTTTGGAAATATATCCATGATTAATAACTGTTCTGAAGAATGATGGGGAAAATGATAAGATGTAAATGCCGAAGTTCAGTTTCGACACCAGTTATGTACGCCTGAAACAAAAATGGACAAAGTAAATTTTAATAAGAGTGATTTATATTTATGTGATCAGATGGTAGAGTTGTTCTGAAGAGGTTCCAAAGTGTTTTATTTTAATTAGATAACTTTAATTACAGCGTCTCTAATTGACAGGTGTTATCGTCATTGCCGATTGCTCGAGGTCGAGTATAATTGTAATCTTTATGTGTTTTCAAATAGATAAAGATGCCAATCTGGATGTTCTTGGTTTTAATCGTCTGCATATGTTGCTGCTTGTTGGCCTTCTTTTATCCAATGGAGACATTTTTCATTAAGATGAGTATTTTCGTGTAAAGTGTTTCTCCATTTGAAACTGTCATTAGTGGAGCTTGAACCCACAACCACAGAATGAAAGTCTTAACCAGGATGCCACACTGCCTACCTATGGCTTTGCTTGTCTTTGTTCCTACTCACGATTTACAAATAAGCGAAGTTAAGTGATTTCTTTTGAGCTGATGTGTTGATGTCTACTTTTATGAGGAACGTATTGATTTTATCTTTAAGGTACTCTCCTTTTTATTAGTTTTGAATTTTTGATCAGCTTTGGGAAGTGAAAGTCTGGCATCCTAACTCCTTGACCAGTCCATCTAACCTAAGTGTGAATGATGGTGGTGGTAGTGGCCATGTTGTTGATATTTGTATCTTCCAGAATGATGATATTTTATCTTCACATCTGATCCTCAAAATGCTTGGAGTAATGACTAGGTGATACGAGTTAAGGATTTAGGCACGTCTACACCCCTGTCATTCTAGGCAGATCTCAGTGTCCATGTCAAAATATTATCAGACATTTTAACTTTTTATGAGAAAGATATTTCTTTTGTATTAAAAAATAGTTAGACATATATAAACAAAAGACCTGTGTGTGTATGGAGCAGTCCGCTCTGCTCACACCTAACCACAGCCACTAGATGGTGCATGCATGGACCTTTACATTTTTTCGGCGTTTGCGTGCAACTAACTTGTCACTACGAAAAACCCAAGTGCGCGAGAACCACCTTTTTCCACCCTCTCAAATGTATGCAGTTTTTAATATCTGGAAAACATTTGGGATTAAATCACTTAGAGATCTGTACACAGACAATGTCTTTGCATCCTACGAACAATTACACTCCAAATTTAACTTTCCAGCAACACATTTCTTTCACTGCCTTCAAATTAGAAATGTTGTTAAACAAAACCTGCCCAATTTTCCTCACCTCCCACCTACAGACAGACCCCCAGGGTAAACATTAACATTATACAAAGCAAAGTTATTGTCTGTTTTTTCCTGGATTGTTATCAATCTTTAATTTAATATTGTTTTTTGTATCAGTATGCTGCTGCTGGAGTATGTGAATTTCCCCTTGGGATTAATAAAGTATCTATCTATCTATCTATCTATCTATCTATCTATCTATCTATCTATCTATCTATCTATCTATCTATCTATCTATCTACCTCTACGCCGGAAAAAATGTTGATCAGTCTTGAGGACTCAGACAGCATTTCCAATATATAAAACCATTTTACAGTCCCTCCCTTTGAAAGATCCCAGTGTACAGTGGGAAAAGGATCTCTCAGTAAACATCTCAGAAAAGGAGTGGAATGAAGCAATGCAGAGAATTCACTTGAGCTCCATATGTGCAAAGCATACAATTATTCAACTTAAAATTATATATCAAGCACATGTCTCGTTTAAAATTCTCCAAAATGTTTCCAGGACAAGATCTAACCTGTGAACGTTGCAATCGAGCTCCTGCCTCACTGGGCCACATGTTTTGGGCCTGCACCAAATTAACATCATTCTGGACCAAAATCTTTAAATGCCTTTCAGACAGCATTGGTGTCACAATCCCCCCATATCCACTAACAGTTGTGTTTGGGGGACTCACAAGGGGGCTTAAAGTGGAGAAGGACAAACAAGCTGCTATGGCCTTTACTACATTATTGGCATGTAGACTTGTCTTGGTCAACTGGAAAAATCCTAACTCTCCTATTCTAAGTCTGTGGGTAACTGATGTTATATACAATTTGAAACTGGAAAAAATCAAATTCACGCTTAGAGGATCTGTGCAGAACATTTATAAAACCTGGCAGGATCTGATCAATATCATTTTAAAATAAGCATTTAAATTGAGGAAGCAGCTTTTCTCCCCTCATTTACTCCATTTACCTTTACTCTTTTATTAATTTATCTATTTACTTATTTTTACTAGCTTTAAGTTTTACTCTGCTGGCCTAACTCTCTTTCTCAGGGGTGGGGGTTGATTTGTTTCAAACTTTTTTTTTTGTAAAACTTGAGTTATTTGTATGGAATGCTATTTGATTGTAATAAAATCAATAAAATAAAAAAATAAAAAAAAAAGATCCGAGTGCAGCAAATGCCACTGCGCAACAATAATGTCGTGCTAATGACACAGATGGAGAGACACAACATCAAAATGAAGAAAACGACGCCGCTCAGCAACGTGCAAGTGAAAACCCATGATGCCGGGAGCTGCTAATTACCGCACCTGTGCCACGTCTCCATATAAAAAGGAGAAGCGCAAGTATGGAAGGGAGAAATAAAGAAAAGAAAGAAAAAAGATGAAGGTTAGAAGAAAGAGAGGGGGCAGGAGACGGAAGGAGCAGGTGTGTGTGTGTGTGTGTGTGTGTGTGTGTGTGTGTGTGTGTGTGTGTGTGTGTGTGTGTGTGTGTGTGGGTGAGTGAGTGAGTGAGCCGAGGACAGCAGGCAGCTGGGAGGAGAGTGTATGGCCCGACAATCGAGGCAGTTGGAAGCGGTTGCTCCTGTTGATCAGTTCTAAGGGTCAGGAGCGACCAGAAGGTTGAATGGCTCGCAGCCTAAGACTGCGGAAGGCAGCAGGGGTTCAGGAGGCTTGGGAGGGAGAGCCCTAGTGTGACTGCCCTGGTCGTTGGGGACCTGAGTCTCGGCCCTATGAGGGAGCCTGTACGTAGCCTGGGACGGAAGGCAGTAGGACCAGTTGAAGGTCAGCTGCCTCTGCCAGTCAAAAGGGAGTTTTTTTAAAACGACAACTTCCTTCCATGGTTTTCACCTCGTTTTAAAGGATTTGTTTTTGGATTTTAACCTCCACTTTTTCATATGTTTTTATGGATTATTAATTTATGGATTATTTTTGGAACCCTGCACTATTTATTTGGACACTGTTTTGCTTTTGTTTTTAATAAAAGCCCTGAACACTTTTATACCATCTCCTTGCTCCAAGTGTGTTTTGTCCCTATCTGCCAGTTCATCCGGTTATGTTATTGACGGTGTCAGGTTCGAGAGGCTCCCAAATGAGAAGAGGGAGCTTTGGAGCAGGACCCGCACCGTCACAAGCTCAGACAGGACTGCACCAACATTAAGGCCTCAGCTTTTGTCACTGGGCCAGAATCCTCTGCTTGTATTTCCCAGTTTTCTTTCAGTGCTTTCCAGTAACATGTTTTCTTTGCTTTGAAATTTTCCATGCGTGACAATGTGGCAAAGGTGTGAAGAGGTGGAGAACATTGCCTTTGGTTTCTAACTTCAGTTAATTGCTGTTTTCCTTCACTATGGAGTTTGCAGTTTTTGACCTTGGGGATTTTCATTCTTGCTGCCTCTAAAGATATTAAAGTATTTTATTTTTTTACTTCACTGATCTCAAAGATTAGAGGTATTTTAATTGTTGACTTCACATCCAGGAAAAAAATATAAAAATGTATTTGTTAGTCATAACTCTAGTTCTGGATGTGTTAAAGTAACAACAAAGTTTAAGGCAAAAAGTTAACCTAGGTAATACGAAGGACAAAACTGAATATTACTGTAGCTGTGTTTGTCCCAATTTATCAGTGTGTTGTCTTCAGCATCAACCACTTTTGCGCAATACAATGATAAAGTAATTGTACGTTTAAATGTAAACATGTAAAAAGTCCCATTAACAAGGTTAACACTACCTTAGCTACGACTGAAATTGTGCAAAATTGCCTCTTTCAAACAAAACAGATAATGGCACACACACTGATGACAAGCAAAGAAGATACCGGCTCACACTCTGACGTTACAAGCCAAAAACATTTTCCTTGTCTACACGTCGTCACACACGTGCACATGGGAGGCAGCTAAAATGCTCAAAAGACGGTAATTCCTCGCCAAATCAGGGGACGGCAGAGTGCACTAATCCTTGTTCTTTTCCATTAACAGACCGATCATGGGAAATTCCGCTTGGGCTCGATGATGTCACTTCCAGCTGTGGTCCGAAGATGGCACTTCCGGTTCTGGGCCTGAGGATGTCACTTCCGGTTCTGGCCCCCAAGGACATCACTTCCAGTTCCTGTCTGATAACATCACTTCCTGTCTCCCTCTATATAAACTCCATGTTTGCCTGTTTGGTTTGCTCTTGTTCTGGACTGAAACCTGTAATAATGAACCACAACCTTTGCTATTTTGGCAACCGAATTCAAGGTGGCAGCTGCCCCCAAACCTTTTTCTATGCGGTGTGGAATCTATTACAACGTTTACATGGAACACTGTATTTCTAAACAGTCTTCACCCTGGAAGGAGTTTTTCAAAAGGTTCCTTTTTCAGGGACCTAAAACACAGTTTGAGTGTAGATGAAAGGCCAAAACGCATGCAAAAAACTATATTTTAAAAAATACCTGGGTACGTGTGGACAGGGTCTAAAACTGAAGTAAGCAATTAAAGATGGGAAACCATAATAAGCGAGACCACTAAAATGAAGCAGAAGAATGTCACTTGAGCAATAAGTGCTTCGTTAGCAATAATTGACTTCTCATTAAGTAACTGGGATGGAACAAAAACCTGCAGGCACTGCGGCCCTCCAGGATTGACACGGCCCACCCCGCCTTAAACTGTCTCCCATGAACACTCGTGACACCAGCTTTGCAGTATTTTGTTAACTTGTGTTCTGTTCTGTGTATTGTATTGTATTTACCCCCTTTTTTTTGACACCCATTGCACGTCCAACCTACCTGGAATGGGGTCTCTCTATGAATTGCCTTTCCCGAGATTTCGTGTTTTCCCTACAAGGGTTTTTTTTTTTTGGGTAGTTTTTTCTTGTCTTCTTAGAGAGGCTGGGGGGACATGTTAAAGCCCATTGTGGCACTTCTTGTGTGATTTTGGGCTATACAAAAATAAATTGTATTGTATTTATATTAGTGGAGGGCCCTGATACTGTGGTACAACACTGGAGGAAGAGGAGGAGGAGGAGGATGTTGGGTGAATACACTGATTACAGTACATTGCCATACCCACCACACGACGAACCACCCAGATTAGGATCTGAGTTCAGCCATGCAACTGGAGACACCTCAGCACCACGCTGGAACAGTGTGAACACTAGAGCTCAATTATAACTAAACACGTTTTTATGATAGTGAGCTCTGTGGGGACATTTTAATTGTTGCCTCCACATCCAGGGAAAAAAAATATTATGTTAAAGTGTGTTAAAACAACCATATAAAACGAAGTTTAAGTCAAAAAGTTAACCATGGTAATACGAAGGACAAAACCAAACATTACAGAGTTCTACAGCTTTTAGTTTGCTTCAGTTTCCTCTGATCTGCAGATAAAGCCTTCTAAACTGAATTCTCTTTATGATTATTTTTCGTCTCTTGCCTGGTTTTCGACTGTGATTTTTGCCTCTTGATTGGGTTTTGGTCGCTTTGTTTTATTTTTATTTTCTATTGTTTTGCCTTTTGCATGCATCTCCTGGTTTCCTCCCTAGTCAAGACAGTTCATTGTTGCATCGTTTGTTATAGTATACCCAACTATAATATGATTTGAGTACGCATGTACCACCGATCTGGCTCACATTTTGAATCACAGGAGATGCGTACTCAGATGACATGATTTCAAGGCTGACTGATAGGCCTGAGTCAGACACTCAGCACACTTTTCACAGAATCATTATTATAAGTCATGGCAGAATGTAACTGTTAACACAAAACTGTGGAGACAAAAGGAGTCAAATTTGTAGTCTGAAGCTACAGAAAAATGTCAGATTTGGGGTGCACCTGTAGAAAAAGTCAAAACTCTAACCATGACGGCTGCTGCAAGTAGACAAGCAAAGAAAAAAATGTATCCATACAGGAAGAAAATTGTACCTGTAAACTCTAAAAAGGTACAATTTCCCGTTTATTTTTCTATTTTCAAGCATACCTCAGAAATAAAGAAAGGCACATTTTCTTAAATCGGAAATTGGATATTAAGGTAAATTTTAAGGCATTTCCTTTCACATTTACACCATGGTCCATTCACCTCCAATTTAAAATGCAAGAAGAGGCTAAGTGTTTATTTATTTATGCTTTTAATTTGTTCTCTTTACAATTGACATGCTGCGGTGGGTTGGCACCCTGCCCGGGATTGGTTCCTGCCTTGTGCCCTGTGTTGGCTGGGATTGGCTCCAGCAGACCCCCGTGACCCTGTGTTCGGATTCAGTGGGTTGGAAAATGGATGGATGGACAATTGACATGTGTGTGGTGTTGTCATACCAAGATCAAAAGAGCTCTCTAAGGTCCTCAGAGAGAAGGTTGTGGCATCTAGGAGTCTGGCAAGGGATTTCAAAAGTCAGTCTGTCATTCTCTAACCTGCTTAGTCCTGACCAGGGTCATGGAGGTCTGCTGGTGCCTAACCCAGCTGGCATAGGGTGCAAGACAGAAACAAACCCTGGATGGGGAGCCAGTCCATCGTAGGGTGAACACAAACACACACACACCTGGGCCAATTTTGGGTCACCTAACCTACATGACTTTGGGAGCAACCAGAGACAGGGAGAATATGCAAACTCCACACAGGGAGAGACCCGAGACCTGAACCCGGGTCTCCAAACTGCGAGGCAGCAGTGCCACCCTTGCACAGTTACTTAGTGTACACAAATAGCTATTATAGTGTAAAAAGTAAGGCAGCATTGGTAAAAAGATCATGGTTTGTTTTTCAAATCTAAACTAGTCCAGTAGGAGCATTATTGGGTGTTTTTACCAAGCAGCTGAATGTTGTTTATTTACAACGAAAACAGTGGTAATCCCGGCCCACCATAAATTCCTTTGCACCTCCTCATCAGCGTCTTTTGTTTTGCAAATGTGTCAATCAGCACAAGCAGCCTGCTATCCCATTTCCCACACAGACGCAGCTGAAGTCCTCCCAGCTCAAGTCTGTTTATCTGGGTGTGAGGTGCCTGGAGTTGTATCGGGTAAATAATATATTGTTATTTGGAATATATTAATTTCATGTGTGTTCCATGTCTACAACAATTTAGGATGACAGGAAATGTGAGGCAAGAATTGTTGAACACATAACTAAACAGAAATATTTTCCATGTTATACTAAAAAATTAATAAAATGCATCCATTATCCAACCCGCTATATCCCAACACAGGGTCACGGGGGTCTGCTGGAGCCAATCCCAGCAAACACAGGGCGCAAGGCAGGAACAAACCCCGGGCAGGGGGCCAGTCCACCGCAGAAATTAATAAAATGTTGACATGAAATGTATAATGTGAAGACTAAAGTTCAAACATCAAATTCTTTCACAAAATGTATAACAAAACAAGTGCGCCTTTATTCAAGAATATAACAAAAGATAAAGAATTTATTCAATTTACATGTTGCTGTCAATATGTAAAAACCGAAGCCCATTTTATCAATTGCATGGCTATTGTAAAGGTAAGAGCGGCTACTTCTAAATCAAGAGATTGCGGGTTCGAGCCCGGGTCTTTCCCACATTTTTCGTTTTGAGTAGTGAGCTGTTGTTTTTATCACTATTATTTAATAAAAACATACATTTGATTTGAGTCGGTAACAGTTTTGCTTCTTGTGATCACTGGTGATAACTGCCGGTCACCCCGCAATTTCCTACATAAGATTCTCAACATAGGAACTCACAATGACCAGCTCTAACAGACACGCAGGTGGCGTCACAACACATACAGTATAAAAGCTCAACTGGTTCGGTTATATGCTACTTACAAACCAAACTATGTCTTACTTTTACTTCAGTTATTCTAATTATTGAGGAGCATCCTCAATAGCCTTAATAAACCCTTTGAAGAGGACAGTAGCCACCTATTCACTCTTGGTACCCTTTAATGATTTCAGTCGCTCTAGATAAAAGACAAAGTGTAGAAAATATGAAAGCAACGTGGTATTTATTAACGCATAACAATACCAAATAGAAGAAAATGTAACATAAAATGAAATAAATAGCAAAGTCTGGAAATAAATAGTCTTAGAAAAGCTGTCTGAAAATCAGAAATGTGAAGGGGTGACGTTTTCTGACCTACAAATCAGATGGTCTTGCATCTCTTGATCTCCGACATCACTTCTCATGACGCTCTTCTGTCATTTTTTTTCTTCTTTTTGGTCTATGAGCGATATTAATGCTAAAATGCACACGTAGAGTTTTGGGACATGTGACATTGCACACATTTGATTGGCTCTCTCATCCTGATGACAAACGATTCTGAGCAGTGTTTCATTCTTTAAGTGTTTCCGCACTCCTTCCTTTCTTGAGCTGTAAATTAATTTTGTAATTCCTAGCCTTACGACATCCATCTGTTCCCAGGATATAAATTACTTAAAATAGGTTCTAGGGTGTCTTTACTGCTTTTTCTTTTCTCAGGTCATAAGCAAATTGTAAAAGAAACTGACATATATTGCATAAAATCCTCCTATTAACATATAAAGCATTAAATGGCCAAATTTTGTCTAAATTTATCATGACTTACAAACCTGAGTGCACATTAAGATTTCAAGATGCCGGTCTGTTTATGATTCCAAGAATTAATAAAATAACAGTGGGAGGTCGAGCTTTTAGTTACAGGGCCCCTAAACTGTGGACTGGTCTGCCTGCTACTATAAGAGATGCCCCTTCGGTATCAGCTTTTAAATCCCGGCTGAAGACTCACTACTTCAGTTTAGCACACCCTGACTAGAGCTGCTGATGAACTGTACAGACTGCATCTCTGTTGTTAGTCATTAGCACTTAAACATAAGTAACATGATAGTTAGAATTGGATACTAACCCTCACCTATTCTGTTTCTCTTCTCGGTACTCAAGTGTGGCACTTGGTGCCACGGCTCACCTGCCAAGTTGTTTTGCCTGCCTAAGGTAAAGTCATCCCTGATGGAGGATCGCAGGAATCGTGGGAAAGAGGGGTCCTTTCATCGAATTGGCGCTATTTCAGCTGTGGAATGGCCAAATGGGGGAGGCAGCTTAATGAATGAGGTCTCCAGGACTCTAAACAAATCCAAATCACATTATGTGATATCATGTACTGTTAAATTCTACTCCGTGCTTCTAAAATTTTTATTTTTACACTGTATCGAGGATTTGTTCTGTTCTGTGTATTGTATTGTATTGTATGACCCCCTTCTTTGTGACACCCACTGCACGCCCAACTTACCTGGAAAGGGGTCTCTCTCTGAACTGCCTTTCCCAAAGTTTCTTCCTTTTTTTCCCTACAAGGTTTTTTTTTTGGGAGTTTTTTCTTGTCTTCTTAGAGAGTCAAGGCTGGGGGGCTGTCAAGAGGCAGGGCCTGTTAAAGCCCATTGCAGCACTAATTGTGTGATTTTGGGCTGTACAAAAAATAAATTGTATTGTATTGTATTGTATTGTATATCCACACAACTTATATAAATCAAATGTTAATTTCTGTATATTGGAACAAATGCATAAATTACTAGTACCATACAAAAAGGATGCTTGCATTACCTGTAATTAAAGTCCTGTAAATTCTGTTCATTCTGGTTTATTTGAGCAAAATAGTTGAAATTTAATGTAAAGAGTCTGAAGTTCAACCATGGAAGATTTTCCACACCAGAAAAATCCAACTGAATGATATTTATAATTGGAATCACCACCATATTTATTATGATGAGTCTCAAAAGATGGCGATTGCGGTCATGTGATGCGCAATTCTCAGTCACGAGTAAAATCAAGTGATGCACTAGTTTCATCACATAAATAAATAAAACAAAACATTTCCAAACATCTGCGGTGGACTGGTGCCCTGCCCGGGGTTTGTTCCTGCCTTGTGCCCTGTGCTGGCTGGGATTGGCTCCAGCAGACCCCCATGACCCTGTGTTAGGTTATAGCGGATTGGAAAATGGCTGACTGACTGACTGACTGATTTCCAAACGTAAATATAAAATTCAAAAATTGTTGAAAACCTTAAAAAACAAATACAGAAATACATAAAGCCGACAAAAGCATGTCATTATAATGACATCACTTCCTGCTAGAACTTCCTGTCAGCTCCACCCCTTCCACTTCCTCTGCTTTATAAAACCCTCCCCTTAGGAAGTGCTTCATCATTCTGGACCTGATTTCCAGCTAGAATGGACCTCTTCCAAGACAGGGTGTTTAACAGGCTTGAAGAAGCCATCACAACGTCTAAGGTGACAAATCATTATTTTGCAACTCGGACATTAAACCCATGGCACCTCAAACCTTCTTCTTTTTTGTTTGACATTATATACCACGATTGTAAAGAAATAACTTCGACTTGAAAAATACTGAATGTATCCTTTATTAATTAAAGAAGATGAGAAATATTTAGAATCCCATATAAACCTTTATGCTAAAATTTGAAGTAAGCTGGAATTTGAAGTCTCCATGCTCTCCACATACTACCGAAATATTCTGTTTATATGCTGGTTTATGCAAAGTGGGCATCAAAGACCCGTCATACTTCTCTTTTATTTACTTTTGACAATATAGCCCCTCGTTATTTTTAGAAAGTGTCATCTTTTTAATGCATGACATTTACTTTAGTAGAAAATAACTTTTCCGTTCTGACTTTATAATTTGATGTTAACCTTTTTCAAATTAAAATTACACCTCTATGTCGGGTATAATTAGAAAAGTTTAAACTAATATTTTTCGTTTTAATAAAAATCAAAAATCCTTCTTGGCCACCAACAATTTTATAATTTGATATGTAAATTATTGAAAAGAAATAAAAGGTCCATTTTAGATAGACAGTGACAGAGTTCTGTTTGCTTGGGAATTTCTCCTTTTACAGGTTGTCCCAAGTAGGCTTTAGGGGCACAAACACCCTGCAACAGTCTTAGGCACTTGAACCAAAGGAGAACTGTGTTGGCTTAAGTTAGCAACTGGTCTCCTGAGTGTGAAAGCATCTTCTCTTCACAGCAGGCTCCTATTTGCACCATGGTGCTCTCTCACACTTCCATAGCACTTCTGGGACCAGTGTCCTGGATAAAAACCAAGATCCAGGCCTTTAATGATTTCTTGGGCTTAGCCATCAGCAGTGTGTCTGTCTGCGGAGAGAGTGTCAACCTCTTTGAGAGGTTTACTTACCTCGGCAGTGACATTCATTTCTCTGGTGACTCTTCCTATGAAGTCAGTGGACAGATTGGGAGAGCATCGGGGTCATGAGGTCACTGGAAAAGGGTGTGTGGCGGTCCCAATATCTTTGCAAAATAATGAAGGTCCAAGTCTTTAGAGTCCTGGTGTTCCCTGTCTTGCTATATGTTTGCGAGACATGAATGCTATCCAGTGACCTGAGATGAACACTGGACTCCTTCTCTCTGTGTCTCTTCAGAGAATCCTTGGGTACCGTTGGTTTGACCTTGTGTTGCTAATAGAGTCCTGAATGAGGCACATTACCTGCATTGTGAGGAAGCGTCAGTTACAGCACTATGGTCATGTGAAGGGATTCCCTGAGAGTGATCCGGATCACAGGATCATCATTGCTGAGGACCTGAGTGGCTGGACCAGGCCAAAGGGACACCCACGTAACATCTGGCTATGACAGATAGAATATCATTTATGGAGGGTGGAACTGGACCGCATGTCTCCCTGGGTTTGCCAACCAGGATCCTAAGCTGGTCGTGTGGTGGGTGCAGTAATGCGCTGTACCAGTGCATGCTCCCCAACCTGACCTGACCTGCTGTCTCACCTCACAACATCTCATTGTACTCAGGTGCTTTTCACATGGTGTCTGCTTGGCAAATCCACATCAAGATATCAAAGAAGCCAGGTTCTCTTTGATTAAATAGCACTTTCTTCACAAGTCATCCCCACTGGGCTCCTGTGGTATAAGCTTAGGACTACACCCATGCCAGCTGCAAGAAACAACCGTCTTAGCCCGACGACCTAAAGGAGAACTCTGTCTTCTCAAGTAACGAATCTGACATCTTACCATGAGGTCCTTTCATGTTCATAGTGGACTTGTTCTATTTGATCCAAACTACATATACCTTGGAATCATAAACTATTCAGACCCCTTCAATTTCAATTTGTGTTGTGGATTTAATTTTAAGTGGAAACATTTGCCCATCAATCTACACTCGATAACTCAGAGTGACAAAGTGAAAAGGTTTTAAAATTTATTAAAATAGAAATCTCACATTCATATCAACATTCAGACCCTTAATTCAGTACTTTGTAGAAGCTACTTTGGCAGAAATTCCAGCTTTGAATCTTCTTGGGTAGGCCTTAATAAGTTTTATCCCTTTCTTCCAAGCAAATCTTCTCAAGCTCTGTTAGGTTGGAATGGAAGCACCTATAATCTGCCATCTTCAGATCTCTCCACACATGTTCTATGGGGTGTAAGGGTGTAGTCACACTAGGCACGTTTGTTCCGTATCGCACCCAAGCGTGATTGTCCCCCCTAGCCTGCACTCACACTGCGCTTAACTCTCTGGGCCTGGGCTCGCTTTTGTCATGACCATGCACCTTCTTGTAAAGCCAAAACAAGATCCGAACACAGAGTGACAGCATGCATGTCGAAATTATTTTCCTTATTTTGTGGTTGTTTTGGAGTTGTGTAGGGCAGGATAATGCTCTCCCCTCCATCCATCCATCCATCCATCTTCTTCCGCTTATCCGAGATCAGGTCACAGGGGCAGCAGCTTGAGCAGAGATGCCCAGACTCCCCTCTCCCCAGGCACTTCTTCTAGCTCTTCCGGGGGAATCCCGAGGCATTCCCAGGCCAGCCGGGAGACATAATCCCTCCAGCGTGTCCTGGGTCTTCCCCGGGGCCTCCTCCCAGTTAGACGTGCCCAGAACACCTCACCAGAGAGGCGTCCTGGAGGCATCCTGATCAGATGCCCGAGCCACCTCATCTGACTCCTCTCGATGCGGAGGAGCAGCAGCTCTACTCTGAGCTCCTCCTGGATGACTGAGCTTCTCACCCTATCTTTAAGGGAAAGCCCAGACACCCTGCAGAGGAAACTCATTTCAGCCACATGTATTCATGATCTCGTTCTTTCGGTCACTACCCACAGCTCATGACCATAGGTGAGGGTAGGAACATAGATCGACTGGTAAATTGAGAGCTTTGCCTTACGGCTCAGCTCCTTTTTCACCACGACAGACGCTCCATTCTTCCCTCACTCGTGAACAAGACCCTGAGATACTTGATCTTCTCCACTTGGGGCAGGATCTCGCCCCCAATCCTGAGAGGCCACTCCACCCTTTTCCGGCTGAGGACCATGGTCCTCAATGGTCATGGTCATGGTCCTGATGGTCACAATGCTCTCCCCTCTTACCGATTTATTGAGTGTACAGTGTGGCATTTTGCTAATAATCATGGCGCATGTACGAGAAGGTTTTTATGGAGACAAATGATGTTAAGGGAAGAATTTGCAGGTTTTCTTGCCCACTACAGTGTGTAAGGGGAGAATAAAAATCTGTTTTTAACTCAAATGGAATTGAATGAAATCGACTTGTCGCATCATTGACATCATATCTGTTTTCCGTGCTCAGGCATGTTTAGCGATCAATACTGAACCGTGCCCGGGCACACGTCTGCCAAGTGGGCAGGGGCACAGTACGGTTGGCCTGGCATGGAGTGATCACACTAGTCAAACAAACTAGATTTTGCGGGGTTACATGTGGACAAACGTGTTCGGGTACAGAATGAACTGCCAGTGTGGGTACACCCTTAGTCTGGGCTTTGGCTGGGTCATTCAAGGATAGTCTGAGACTTGTCCATAAGCCACAACAGCATTGTCCTGGCTGTCTGCTTCAGGTCATTGTCTCACTCAGTGCTGAAGAATCGCCCCAGTCCGAGGTGGCGTGCAATCTGGAGCAGATTTTCTTCAAGGACTTCTCTGTATTTGGCCGCAATTATCCTTCCATCAGTTTTGACCAGTCTTCCTGCTCCTGCACCCACACAGCATGGTGCTGCTGCCACCATACTTCACTATAGGGATTGTATTAGGCGGATGATAAGCAGTGCCTGGTCTTCACCAGACATTTTGCTTGTAATGCTGTTCAAAGAGTTTGGTTCAGTTCATCAGACCAGAGAATCTTCTTCTTCTTCATGTCTCTCACAGTCATTTAAACTGTCATATGCCTTTTACTCAAAAGTGTCTCCTGCCTAGCCATGTTCATGTAGGACCCACATAGGTTTCAGGTGGGTTACATGGGATTTATCTGGGCAGTGGGCTGTGAGTGGGCTGTATGAAGGGATGGGCTTGGGGCACACAAGGGCAACCCAGGTGGGCATTACTTGGTCTAGCACATGGGTTGTGCAGTGGGCTATCATTTGGGTTGTAAACTTGATGCATTAGGATTAAAAGTCAAGACGGAGGTAAAGAATTTAGGGGTAACTATTGACTCTGACCTGAATTTTAAATCACATATTAATCAGATTACTAGGACAACATTTTTTCACTTAAGATATATAGCAAAAGTTAGACCTCTTATAACATTACAAGATGCTGAAAAATTAGTTCACTCTTTTGTTTTCAGTCGGCTAGATTACTATAACGCACTCCTCTCAGGACCACCCAAAAAAGACCTCAATCGATTGCAACGCTGCTAGAATCCTAATTAGGAAAAGAAACTTCGAGCACATCACCCCAGTCTTAGCGTCAATATACTGGTTACCTGTGTCATTTAGAATTAACTTTAAAATACTGCTTATGGTTTACAAAGCCTTAAATAATCTTGCTCCATCTTATATTTTGGAATGTCTTACACCTTACACTCCAAATCATAACCTTAGATCTTCAAATGAGTGTCTACTTAGAATTCTAAGGGCTAAACTTTGGCCTTCTGCTGTTATGCACCTAAAATCTGGAATAGCTTGCCAATAGGAATTCGCCAGGCTAATACGTTGGAGCATTTTAAAACACTGCTGAAAACACATTACTGTAACATGGCTTGGCTTTCTCAGAGCTTCATCTTAGTTTAATCCTGACGCTCTGTATATTCAATTAATTATCATTATTATTCCTGGTGGCAGCAAAATCTGTACTCACCCCTACTTTCTCTTCTGTTCTTTTTCCAGTTTTCTGTGGTAGCGATTTGCGCCACCACCACTACCTAATCAAAGCACCGTGATATCCTTACATTGATGGATTAAAGGCCAGAAGTCCACATGACCATCATCATTAAGTTCTTCCATGAGAACCCTGAATACCATGAGGACTGATTGAGGTCATTGATGTTAGGTAGAATGCCTAGAGGGGGCTGGGTGGTCTTGTGGCCTGGAACCCCTGCAGATTTTATTTTTTTTTCCAGCCATCTGGGTTTTTTTTTTGTTTTTTCTGTCCTCCCTGGCCATCGGACCTTACTTTTATTCTATATTAATTAGTGTTCCCTAATTTTAATCATTTATTTTGTCTTTTTTATCTTTCTTCATCATGTAAAGCACTTTGAGCTACATTGTTTGTATGAAAATGTGCTATAGAAATAAATGTTGTTTTCGGGCACTAGGTGGGCTAATACAGTTTTAGATAGACAGATAGAATTTTATTTGTCCCCCCCATGGGAAATTTGGCATTTAAGCCAATAAACTCAGTAAGCCCAATTTCTAGGGAGGAAACTAAAAAAATATTTTGTGCTGTTTGTTGTTTCCATCAACTATCAGGGACAGGCAGAGTGCCAAAGAGATGCTAGAATTTATTCCAACCCTCGTATCCCACCCTCGGGTCTCTGCCTATTACTTAGACCCCTATTATAAAAGGAGCCACAAGTGGTGCTGGAAGATTGGAACAAAATCCTGCAGCACATCTGCACTCCAGGAGGAGGGTTGCCTACACCTGAATGGATTCATTTCCTATTTTATCTTTATTGTTTGTTTGCTAAATTATAGCTGTCGATGTACAAGCAATGGGATTTTTGGTCTAAACCGCAGTCAAACCTCTTGAACAACACTTTGTGTATTGATTTGCAGCCATGCAATTTGCTCTTTGGCTATCTGCATTACTAAATTGGAAGACAGAGAAGGATATTATCTGTGTAGGTTTGTGTTTTTATTTAAGGGTACACTTATATATATGTATAACTGCCTCCTTTAGATGTCCTGAAGAGCTTGCCGAAAATAAACAGGATTGACAAGAGGATGGTGTACAATATTAGAAACAAATAGGGTCAATATTGTTTTTATTGCAGATATAATTAGCGGTTTGAGCTTCTGGAATTGTATTGCGTTATATTTTTTGTTGGATGTTCAGGCAGCACACCTGTGGATCCCTGTTGTTTTTTGCAGTTTGTTTCATGCATGCTTACCTTTACATTTTTGTAATTATTTCCCGCATTGTTTATTATTAATTTGTTATTAAACTTTATTATATACAAACCAGTAACGGCGGACTGCACAATAACGTGCAGTGAATACACTTGACTTATAGTTTTCATCCTCTTTCTCTGTACGTTTATCATTTGTTTGCTCAGAGGTTGATGTGCTTGTTGCTTCCTGAGCAGCTCTTCTTTTCTTTCATCGGCATCTTTTCGCATTAAAACTGATTAAGTCAGTGTTTGTGTTGCAATTACTTAGTACGTTTTCCTTCATTTTTCACTTAAGTTGGCACTTAAGTCTTCAATCTGCCTCAAGAATGATTTAAGGTATGAAGAGGTAAGGCAAGTGATGATGAAGGTGGTAGGGAATGAGAACGGCACCCATACACATGCGCCGCATGGCCGGCCTGCTGCCGAGAGTTGATTCTACCATCCATCCATCCATCCATTTTCCAACCCGCTGAATCCAAACACAGGGCCACGGGGGTCTGCTGGAGCCAATCCCAGCCAACACAGGTCACAAGGCAGGAAGCAATCCTGGGCATGGTGCCGACCCACCGCAGGACACACACAAACACACCCACACACCAAGCACACACTAGGGCCAATTTAGAATCGCCAATCCACCTAACCTGCATGTCTTTGGACTGTGGGAGGAAACCGGAGCGCCTGGAGGAAACCTACGCAGACACGGGGAGAACATGCAAACTCCACGCAGGGAGGACCCAGGAAGCGAACCCAGGTCCCCAGGTCTCCCAACTGCGAGGCAGCAGCGCTACCCACTGCGCCACCGTGCCACCCGAGTTGATTCTACAATAAAATAAAAACAGTAATAAAAATAATCACCATGAAAGCAGATAGCAGAGGTCATGTAGTATATGTGTACCAAATTTCAGGTAAAACGTTTGCAAGCTACAGGTGATTTAAAATCCTGGATAGACAAACAAACAGCCACAGTAGCGTATTATAGAAGAAGATTTATTTAACTGATATCATTATAGTTATTGTTATTCAATGATTTCACTAATGCCTACATTATGTAAATAATACTGAAGTGTATTGTAACAAGTAAGAGTCCAAGACATCATAAAGGTATGGGGCAGCCACCCGTATATTCTTTTTCCCAGCTGCAAAAGGTTGAAATAAGTAGCATGATGTGCATAGAACAGACTCCAAAACAGAACTGGTTACAACAGACAAAGATGGAGGCTTTAAAGGCCCATAGAGGAACTGACGTCATTAAAAGGGCCGGAAACAGAAGTGATGTCGTCTGGCCTGGAAGTGATGTTAGAAAAGGGGCCGGCTTCGGAAGTGACGCCAGCAAAGGGGCCGGCTTCAGAGGTGACATCAGCAAAGGGGCCGGCTTCGGAAGTGACATCAGCAAAGGGGCCGGCTTCGGAAGTGATGTCTTCTGAGGCGCCGGAACCTTGCAGGATTTCCTGGGAAAGGTCTGTAGGGAACTGAGAAAGACAGTCAGCGCACTCGGATGTTTTATTGCAATTACTCAGACCCTTTAGCTGCCTCCTACCCGCACGTGTGTGACAGTATATATTACTGTAATTGTTAATATAATTAATTTTGCCTTGAATATTTCTGTTGCATTTTGAATAATATTAAAGTACAGAAACAAAAACAAACATTTATATTAAATTGTCACACCCGAATCTGTTCCTCGGAGAGTTGCAGTCAGGGTGGCTGATGGAACGGTCCTTACGGATGACACTACAGTTGTGACCCGCTGGGCTGGCTACTTTGAGCAGCTGTTCAAAGCTGATCCTCCAGCTGGGACGTTGGCTATCTCTGGGTCCGCGGATCTTAAAACTGTGGACCCCCCAGTTTCAGTAAGATTGCACAGGTGGTGAACCAGCTGAGGGTAGGATCTGTGGTATCCGGGGTGAACTTCTCCAGGCTGGTGCTAAGGCTGTCCTCTTGGCATTGCCTCCATTTGGAAGATGAGCATCATCTCAAATAACTGGAAAACGGGACTTATCGCCCCTGTTTGGAAAGGTAAGGGTGATCGCCTGGATCGTGGCAACTACAGGGGGATAACTCTGCTCTCGGTGCCAAGAAAGGTCCTTGATAGGGTCATCCTCGGTAGAATCCGTGATCACTTGCTCATCTACCAGCGACCAGAGCAGTCTCATTTTACGACCTAGAGAAGTCTACCACCGACTGCATCCTGGCACTAAGTGATGCGCCACCTCACATATCATATTTTTACACAACCTGAAATAAAATGTTGTTATAATTTCAGGTATTTGCTACTGTTTTTTATTTTTGTCAATTTGGCGCCATTTTGGGAAGCTATGTTGTGTATGGCTCAATAGGCAATTGGCCTGGAAGTTGCTTGTTTAAACAGTAAAGGTCAAACGTATAAAGTTCTTTTCAATTTGTCTGTTATCTATCCACGTTTACTGATATGTTAAAAACAATTCATGAGAGCTCTTTGTTACTTTGTTTTTGTGTTGTTTCTGTACAATTTTTCAGATTTGTAGACCTTGATTCTTGATTAGCGTTTTTGGTACTCTTGAAAGACCTATGTTCTTATCCTTTGGTTTATCCCTCTCATAAACTAAAACAAATGTATGCAGCCAGCATTAAAGCGTGTCAAGTGTCTCAGAGCAGCAAAGCTGTCAGTATTCAAAGTAAACTGCCAGTAGCAGTTTGACGGAGGAAAAGAAAAAGAGAAAGGAGAACACATGAGGTGGCACCTACTGTAGTAGACAGAGTTAAGCCGGCTGCGAGTAAAACCAGCACATATTTCTAATGATGAGTAAGGTGCAAAGGAGGTTCAATGATGCGTTCACAGGGTTGAGGTCATCATGTTTGTTAAAAGAAGGAGGTCAAAAGTTGCCAACCCATCTCCTATCTCTTTTTTTTTTTTTTTTTATATTTTTATTTTATTAATTTTCATTGTAATCATTCCATACAAACAGATCCATTTATAACCCAACAAATTTGAAAACAAATCAAACCCCACCCCTGAGAAGGAGAGCTTAGCTAAAGGAAAATTTCTTTAAGCTTTTTAATAAGGCAACATTAGACAAAAGAAGGGGAGAAGTAAATATCTATATAAATAAGAGATGGAGAAGGGAGTTAAATACAATAATAGTTAATTCTCTTATTCTAAAATAATATTGATTAAATCCTGCCAAGTTTTGAAAAAATTTTGTACAGATCCTCTAACTGAAAATTTGATTTTTTCCAATTTCAAATAATATAAAACATCAGTTTCCCACTGACTTATAAGAGGAGAATTAGGATTCTTCCAATTTAACAAAATAAGTCTGCGTGCCAAGAGTGTAGTGAATACAATCGCCATTTGCTTGTCCTTCTCCAATTCAAGTCCATCTGGAAGGACACCAAACACAGCTGTTAGTGGGTTAGGAGGGATTGTGATACCAAGGCTGTATGAGAGGCACTTAAAAATTTTTGTCCAAAATGATGTTAGTTTGGTGCAGGCCCAGAACATGTGACCCAGTGAGGCAGGAGCTTGGTTGCAGCGCTCGCAGGTTGGATCCTGGCCTGGAAACATTTTGGACAGTTTTAAGCGAGACAGATGAGCTCGATATATAATTTTTAGTTGAATAATTCTATGCTTTGCGCATATAGAACTCAAGTGAATTCTCTGCTTTGCTACCTTCCACTCCTTTTCTGATATATTGATTAAGAGATCTTCTTCCCAATGTCCTCTTGGATCTTTGAAAGGTAGGGACTCTAATAAGATTTTATATATTGCGGAAATAGTGTTTGTTTCCTCAGAATTGAGCAGTATTTTTTCCAGCATTGTGGAGGGTGCAAGGTGGGGGAAATCGGGCAATTTCTGTTTAACAAAATTTCTAATTTGAAGATAGTAAAAGAAATGTGTAGCTGGGAGGTTAAATTTTGAACGTAATTGTTCAAAAGATGTAAATATGTTGTCTATATAAAGATCTCTGAGCATTTTAATCCCAAAACTTTTCCAGGTATTAAAAACTGGATATACTTGCGAAGGTTGAAAGAGGTGGTTCCCTTGCAAAGGTGCCACTGATAAAAGATTTTCCATCTTAAAATGCTTCCTAATTTGGTTCCATATTCTGAGCGAGTAAAGCACAATTGGGTTATTAGTATATTTGCGATAACTTTCATTTATTGGAGAGCAAAGCAGGGAATATAAAGAAGTACTACAGGATTTTACTTCTATTGCAGACCAAGCCTGTGTATGTGCATTTATTTGTGTCCAGGTTTTTATGGCTTGTATGTTTGCTGCCCAGTAATAAAACTGAAAATTAGGTAAAGCCATGCCACCTTCTGCCTGAGGTCTTTGTAGGGTCGCTCTTCGGATACGTGGGTGTTTTGAGTTCCAAATGAATGAGGTTATTATTGAATCTAACTGTTTAAAAAACGATTTATTGATATATATTGAAATGTTTTGAAATAAAAAGAGAAGTTTAGGAAGGATATTCATCTTAACAATGTTAATTCTTCCGGCTAGAGTGAGATGAAGGGTTGACCATCTATGCAAGTCTTGCTTAATTTTTTCCATACAGACGCCAAAATTTTGTTGATAAAGAGCTTTATGTTTACTTGTGATATTTACCCCTAGGTATTTAAACTGATCTGCTATGGTAAAAGGTAGGGTGTCTAATTTAATATTATATGCTTGTGAGTTCACTGGAAAGAGTATACTTTTATTCAAATTAATTCTAAGACCAGATATCTTTTGAAATTCTGTTAGTGCTGTTAAAACAGCAGGGACAGTGTTTTCTGGGTCCGATATATATAAGACCATATCATCTGCATATAGAGAAATTTTCTGTTCCAGTCCTTCTCTGACAATCCCCTTTATCTGATGAGAATTTCGGCAGTGAACCGCCAGTGGTTCAATAGCGATTGCAAACAACAGTGGCGACAAGGGACATCCTTGTCTGGTACCACGTTCTAGTTTAAAGTAGTCTGAGCAAATTTTATTAATACAAACTGAAGCTTCTGGACTGGTATACAGTAGTTTAATCCAAGCACAAATATTCGGGCCAAACCCAAATTTCTCCAATGCAGTGAAAAGGTAATTCCATTCGATCATGTCAAATGCCTTTTCTGCGTCTAATGATAGTAATATCTCTGGGGTGTTTGATTTTGCTGGTGAATATATAACATTAAACAAGCATCGGAGATTTGAAGATAGATGTCGGCCTTTAATAAATCCAGTTTGATCTTGTGATATTACCGAGGGCAGCACTTTCTCCATCCTTCTAGCTAGGATTTTTGAGAGTATCTTAACATCATTATTCAGGAGTGAAATTGGTCTATATGATGCACATTGTAACAAGTCCTTATTTTGTTTAGGAAAGACGGTGATTAATGCTTGTCGAAATGTTTGAGGTAGTATTTGGTGGTCTTTAGCTTCTGTAAATGTTACCAATAAGAGTGGAGCTAGCTGAGTGGAGAATTTCTTATAAAACTCTACGGGGTAACCATCAGGGCCTGATGATTTCCCGCTTTGTAGTGACTTTATAGCGTCTAGTAATTCTGTTAGCGTTAGAGGTTTATCTAGTTCCTCAGCACTTAAAGCATCTATTTGTGGTATTTGTGAATTATCCAGAAATGCATTAGATTGCGTGTTGTCTTCTTTGGGCTCAGTGGAATATAAAGACTTATAGTAATCTCTAAATGTGTGCATTATTTTATTATGGTCGATGATTTCTTCTCCATTCTTGTTGGTGATTACTGGTATTGCATTGTGAACTTCTTGTTTATGAATTTGTTGAGCTAAAAGCTTATTAGCTTTTTCTCCGTGTTCATAGTAATGCTGTCTAGACTTATAAATAAGTTGTTCAGTTTCTTTAGTTGTTAAGATGTTAAGTTCTGTATGCAGGGCCTGCCTTTTCCTGTGAAGAGCTTCACTTGGACGCCTAGCTTGTTCTTCATCTATTCTAGTAATTTCATTTCTTAGCTCTGACACTTTCTTGGTTTCTAATTTATTTCTATGGGAAAGATATGAAATAATCTGGCCTCTTAGGAAGGCCTTTAGAGTTTCCCAGAGTGTTCCTGCAGAAACCTCTGTAGACGTGTTTGTCTCTAGGAAGAAGCTGATTTGTTTGGATATAAATTCTGTGCAGTTCTCGTCTGCCAATAAAAGAGGGTTAAGACGCCATCTGCGAGGTGAGTACGAGGGGCTTATTGATTTTAGCTCCAAGACTAGAGGGGCATGGTCAGAGATAACAATTGTGTCATATTTGCATGATTTAATTGTAGGCAGGAAATTATTATCTATAAAAATATAATCAATTCTTGAGTAGCTATAATGCACTGGTGAGTAGAACGAATATGTTCTTGAGTTTGGGTTAAGAAACCTCCAGGGGTCTGACAAGTTGTGATCATTCAAAAACTGTGTAATTATCTTTGCAGTATTAGATGTCGTCCCCCCTGTCACAGGAGTCCTATCTAAGAGTGGATTTAAAACACAATTAAAGTCCCCAGCCATTATAATTTTATGAGTGTTCACACTGGGAATGGATGCAAATAGATTTTGCATGAATTCCTTATCATCAACATTGGGTGCATAAACATTTATCAAAATCATTTTACTGTTATATAAGTTGCCCATGACCATCACATATCTCCCTTCAGGGTCCGACACTACCTCTGATGCTACAAATGGAACTGTTCTATGTATGAGAATTCCCACCCCTCTAGTTTTCTTTATAAAGCTAGAATGGAACATTTGGCCAGTCCAGTCTTTTTGTAATCTGAACTGATCCTTGGTTAGTAAGTGGGTCTCCTGTAAAAATACTATTTTAGCGTTTAAGCCTGTTAGGTGAGAGCATACTTTCTTTCTCTTTAATTCGTGATTCAGGCCTTTAACCCATCTCCTATCTCTGATGTCCCCTTCAAATTGGTCTCACTAAGGTTGATGCATTTCTGTCAATGGACTGAAAATTTCTTCTATGTATTCATGTTGTTTTGATTTTCATGGTTCATGGTTAAAGTTGCTTCCAGGTTTTACATGTTGCAACAGATACACTGATATCAGAGTTTTATTTACCTGGCAAAAGATAAAACAATAAGAAAAAGCCATATACAAATGTCAAAGCAATGATGAAATGCGGCAGTTTTTATTTTTTCCTAGTTTTGCTTTCCTTAGGTACTCCATTAACTTGAAAACTCAGGTCTGTTTTCTTTTTGACTTCGAGACTCTGAAGTGTGAAAGAGCTGATAAAATTTGTCAACAAGCATAGCAGCTGAAAATTTCAACTCCTGGCTCAAAGCATCCAGGTCAGCAGTTCAGTGCGTCTATGGAAATAAATCAAGATTAGGTCAGAGTAATAGCTTCTCCCCGGAGGAAGTATCTGAAAGAATGAATTTCATAAAGCGCTCCTTTAGGCGGCATTATGGAGACTTATGTCAGTTTAGGCAAGCGTGTCTTTGTCTGAAACACCACCAAACCTGGTTATTAATGTCTCTAAAGTAGTGTCAAATTTTATTAACTTCAAGATGGCTACCTTTTCCAATTCTTGACTTTTGCAAATAACTTAAGCGTAGAGTTAGGTGAAATGTTCATTTTCAGCAGTGATGCATTGGGTACTTTCGTTGTGCTTAATCTGTTTAAAGTTTGACTTAAATCATTGGTTATATTATAAGGCACTTTGTGTGCAAAGAATTGTCAGAGGAGAAGGGATAAAGACTCTGAGCAGATATTTGGTGTTTAGTGTTACCGGGTCAGGGAGACGAAGTAAGGCAGCAATGACGTGAAAAGAAACTCACTGGATGCTATATGGTTAGGATATCTGTATAATAAAAATCTATCTATTATAGTGCCTTTTACATCTATCTATCTATCTATCTATCTATCTATCTATCTATCTATCTATCTATCTATCTATCTATCTATCTATCTATTATAGTGCCTTTTACATCTATCTATTATATAGTGTCTTTCATATCTATCTATCTATCTATCTATCTATCTATCTATCTATCTATCTATCTATCTATCTATCTATCTATCTATCTATCTATCTATCTATCTATCCAATCCTTCCTACCATACTAAAATCAACGGAATGGCGGCGTCCAGACTTGGATCATCTTCTGAAAAGGACGGAGCTTCACACCCCTGAAAGCTTAGAAAACATTTTTTTATAACTTCCATCATTTTTTTTTTGTCCTTCTGACATTTCCTGAGTTAATTGAGGCTTCCTCCAGGACCTCAACACTTCTTTTGACTTGTTAATAGTAGGATGGCATGCTGAATAGGGCTGCTGTCTTACTGTTCAGAGGCTGGGTTTCAGTTTCCAGCTACAAGGGGGTCTACCAAATGTGTCCATGCCTGTGCAGATGAAGCTCCTGTATGGCCTCCCATCCTTGCTTTTCTTCTAACCCTGTCAAAACAGACTCCCACTCCCTGCCATAACAAAATGTAAACTGATAAAAGAAATGGACACATTGTCATTGTTAGCAGTTCAAACCTGTACACGGGACCCAATGGAGTGCTGGGTGGGATGTTTTCCCATTTGCACTAAATTGCATCTTCTACATTGTGAAAAACAATTTGGGGACAACAGCACAAAATCTGTTTAGCTGTTTTTACCAGCTTTGAACTTTTGCTCTGATTACTAGCATGAGCACCATTTTTACTGGAGCTTTTCAGCCCAGATTTGTGACAATGTCAGTTCTAGTCAAAAGGAAGAGCACTTAAAGATTTTTTTTTTGGAATGTTTTAAAAGCATCCGTGATGTTTTCATTTCTCTCTCCAATGGAGTAATAATAGGTTGAGTCTGATTTACTACGGGAGATTGATTTAACAATTTTCCACCAATCCTTCTGCTCTGTCAAAGAAACCATCAATTTGTCACTAATTCCACCCTTATTATATGGCTCAAAGCTCTTGTCATGCCTTAAGTATGAGAACATTGTGGAGCCGTCTCAGGTGGTGTCACTAACACTCAAAGGGGCTCTGAGCCGAAACTAGTTTGAGAGCAAAATAGAGGTGGAACAGACAGGATACCCACATGTTGACCAAACTCCATTCCATGTCTAAAGCAAATAAGGTGGGGAATAAGGGGGCAATCATAAACCAAAATTCTGCACGCCCATCAAGGCTGACCTGGCTGTTGTCTACTTTAGAAAAGAGGAAAGGGTGAGCAGCTTTAAATTTCCTGGAGTGACCATCACTGGATGAACTGAGTGTGGACCTTTTTCTCTTTATCTCCTGAAAAAACAAAGCTTCGAAGCCTGAAAAAATATATAGATGACCTACCAACAACAAAGCCCTCAGCACTTCCGGTTCAGCACTCATGTTTTCACTTCTGGCTCCTTACGATGACGTCACCTCTATCCCACTCCATTCACATCATCCTCATTTCTCCTGCATCTGTATTATTTCCAGTTCCAACTCCATAAAACCTTCCTCTGTCATATATTCATTGTCTCGTGTGCAATCGACTGTTTTCATTGCCTGAGTGCTAAATACTATACGAGGACAGTTCCCCAATTCTTAATCTGCTCTTCCTATGTTTTTGTTTGTCACAATATATATATGTATATATATATATATATATATATATATATATATAATATATATATATATATATATATATATATATATATATATATATATATATATATACATATATATATATATTGTCACACACATGCGAATGGAAGGCAACTAATGGGCCTGAATAGGGATAATTCCACACAAGACCAGGGGGTGCTGAGGAGGTGCGCTAACTGTCTCTCTCAATCCTCTGCAGACCATTCACAGGAAATTTCACATGGGTCACTTCTGCTTCTGGCACCCATGAGGATATCATTTCTGGTTCCAGTGCCCACGATGATGTCACTTCTGGTTTCCGACATCCATGACGACGTCTCTTCCCGTCTTGGAGAACCTGATGACGTCACTTCCAGTTCTGGTGTCAACGAGGACGTCACTTCCGGTTACAATGATGTCACTTCTGGTCTCGACCTTTAAAGCCGCCATCTTTACTCATTTGACTCAGTTATGTTTTGGATTTGAACCTGAACACAACTCATCAAAACACAGCCAATTGCAGCCAGGGCATATTATGCAGGTGGCTTCCCCAAACTTTTTTTGATGACTGTTGTCAATTCTTATTGAGATATATATGTATACAATACAATACAATACAGTTTATTTTTGTATACAGTAATCCCTCCTCCATCGCGGGGGTTGCGTTCCAGAGCCACCCGCGAAATAAGAAAATCCGCGAAGTAGAAACCATATGTTTATATGGTTATTTTTATATTGTCATGCTTGGGTCACAGATTTGCGCAGAAACACAGGAGGTTGTAGAGAGACAGGAACGTTATTCAAACACTGCAAACAAACATTTGTCTCTTTTTCAAAAGTTTAAACTGTGCTCCATGACAAGACAGAGATGACAGTTCCGTCTCACAATTAAAAGAATGCAAACATATCTTCCTCTTCAAAGGAGTGCGCGTCAGGAGCAGAGTCTGTCAGAAAGAGAGAGGAAAGCAAACAAATCAATAGGGCTGTTTGGCTTTTAAGTATGCGAAGCACCGCGGCACAAAGCTGTTGAAGGCGGCAGCTCACACCCCCTCCGTCAGGAGCAGAGAGCGATAGAGAGAGACAGAGTTTGTTTTTCAGTCAAAAATCAATACGTGCCCTTCGAGCTTTTAAGTATGCGAAGCACCGTGCAGCATGTCATTTCAGGAAGCAGCTGCACAAAAGACAGCAACATGAAGATAATCTTTCAGCATTTTTAGACGAGTGTCCTTATCGTCTAGGTGTGCGAACAGCCCCCCTGCTCAATCCCCCTACGTCAGGATCAGAGAAAGTCAGCGCAAGAGAGACAGAAAAGTAAGCCGGGTAGCTTCTCAGCCATCTGCCAGTAGCGTTCCTTGTATGAAATCAACTGGGCAAACCAAGTGAGGAAGCATGTACCAGAAATTAAAAGACCCATTGTCCACAGAAATCCGCGAACCAGCAAAAAATCCGTGATATGTATTTAAATATGCTTACATATAAAATCCGCGATGGAGTGAAGCCGCGAAAGGCGAAGCGCGATATAGCGAGGGATTACTGTAGCCCAAAATCACACAGGAAGTGCCGCAATGGGATTTAACAGGCCCTGCCTCTTGACAGCCCCCAGCCTTGACTCTCTAAGAAGACAAGGAAAAACTCCCAAAAAAAAACCTTGTAGGGAAAAAATGGAAGAAACCTCAGGAAAGGCAGTTCAAAGAGAGACCCCTTTCCAGGTAGGTTGGGCGTGGAGTGGGTGTCAAAAGAAGGGGGTCAATACAATACAATGCAGTACACAGAACAGAACAATTCCTCAATATACTAAAAAATAAAAAATATAAATTTTAGAATTACATAGCAGAATTTAACAGTAGATGATATATCCCATAATAAGATTTGGATTTGTGTAGAGTCCTGGAGACCTCATCCTTCAAGCTGCCTCCCCCATTTGGCCATTCCACGGCTGAAACAGTGCTGGGCCAGCCAATCTGATGAAAGGATCCCTCTTTCCCACGATTCCTGCGATCCTCCATCTGGGATGACTTTTCCTTAGGCAGGCAAAACAACTTGGCAGTATATTGTCACACACGTGTGTTTAGGAGACAACTAAAGGGCTTGAATACATGTGATTCCATGCCAGACCAGGGGGTGGCGAAGTGCACTAATTTTCCCTCTCGATCTTTTGCAGACCATTCTAGGGAAATCCCGCCCTGCTCTGGGGTAGCCAATGACATCACTTCTGGTTCCGGTGTTGATGACATCACTTCCTTCGCTGTTCCTTTAAAGCCACCATCTTCTCTCAAGAGAGTCAGTTCTGTTTTGGACTCAGTTGAATGAACATGTCTTTGTTTATTAATCAGTTTTGCAGCCGGGAACAATTATACGGGTGGCTGCCCCAACCCTCCCTTCGCAATGTCTTATGGTCATTTTTGTGACTATATATATATATATATATATATATATATATATATAATAATTCTTTTCATTTATATGACACTTTTCTCACTACTCAAAGCGCTCAGCAATTGCAGGTTAAGGGCCTTGCTCAAGGGCCCAACAGAGCCGAATCCCTTTTGGCATTTACGGGATTCGAACTGGCAATCTTCCGATTGCCAGTGCAGATCCCTAGCCTCTATTATAAAAAAAACTTGTGACTAGACGAGACTTTCTCCCGGGGAGGAGACGTGATCTTTTGAAGAGAAACAGAGAGACAGTGACACTTTCACTTAAAAAATACTTACAACCCTCAGACGCAAGTCCCGTGATACACATGCAGAGCAGGTTAGAGATAATGGAAGTAGGAAAATTCGAAAGTTTCAAAAAATGAGAGTAAAAAAAATACCTGTTACTTGTTTCCTAATGTATCACCATTTAAGATGGGTTTCGGAGGAGCGGCCACATCAACAAACTGGAATATATTACTCGGGGAAATAACAGAACAGCCAAAAGAGATTGAATATTCAGGTGCTGTACAGGCTTTTAAACATTCGAAGCTCCGCACAAAATGCAGATCAAGCGGCACGCAGAAGCAGCAAGCCAACAGCTTCTCGAGCAAAAAGGAGGTGAAAAAAACACCTGTTACTTGTTTCCCATTGTATTACTGTTTAAGAGGGGTTTCGGAGAAGTGACTGCTGACGGGGGGGAAGGGGTTGGTGAGCAAAGCGAGCAGGGGACGAAGCCCCCTAGTATATATATATGTTGGCATGTTTTGTATTGTGGGTGTCTTTTATTGGTGTTGCTTTATTGACAGCTTTTCTGAGCAGACATGCGTTAACAATTTCATTGCACTTTGTTCACATGACAGTATACTTGACCTGATTGAAATGCAGAAATTTATTGTTCTTCTAGTTGTAGTAGTTACAGTGGACCCTTGACTTACGAACTCAATTCTTTCGCGAGGGCTGGTTGTAACTCAAGTTGGTTGTAAGTCAAGACTATTTTTCCCATAAGAAATAATGGAAATACCCATAATGCGTTCCGAACCTCTCACAGCAACACTTACTTAACCTTTTCATAATAAAAAAAGGGTTGTATAATGTGCATAATTTACCAAAACACCAATTATTTTTCTAATGTACTAACCAAAAAGTTATAAAAAGTGCCTAGCCTACCAGAAACAACAATTTCATACTGTACTCACCATTTAATTTGACATCTTTGGGCTGCAGGAAGGGAGGAGGAGGAGAATGAAATGGAAGGTGGTTATTGTTTGGAAGGAGCCTCCTTATACAAATCTTTTCTTTGTAAAATTGTCAAGATGGTGGATTTCGACATGCTGTACATATTAGCGAGATCGGTCACTCGAACACTACTCTCATATTTCCGCACAATTTCCTTCTACGTTTCGATTGTGATCACTTTCTTTACCTTCGTTACCTTCTCTTCCTTCCTTAGCAATTATCGAAAAAAATGATATAAATCGCTCCAATGACCGAAATTATGTCCACAAACACATGTATCTGGGTTCCGACTGACGCTTACTGACACTTTCAGCTGTTTCTTTACAATCGCGCAAGCGGATACACATGACCGCATTCAGGTCGTAACGCAAGATGTTGGTCGTAAATCAAAACAAAAATTTTGGTCGTAAATCAAGTTGTTCGCATGTCAGGCCGGTCGTATATCAAGGGTCGACTGTATATTGGAAACACCAACCGGGTCTCCCCTATGAATAGCTAACATGTCCAAAAAAAAAACAGGTATTCAATGACACTACTAACAGATAATGTAAAGTAATATCACCTGAAAGATACTGTTACTGTGATCAAGGCTTACATCACACCCATCAGGTCGGAGATCCATCCGGCGGACTGCTCATCCTGCAATGAGACCACCCCTGCTGGAAACATTTCAGTTTTATATTCACTGGGCCGGAATGGGCGGAGTCAGTTGCTCTCTCTGGGTAGTTTCTCGGTGCTGTGGATGTACCAAGAGACAACATCATCAGCGACAACACTCCCTTGTGTGCTGGGTGTGGTAGTACTTTCCTCTGACAAGTTTGGAAGGTGACCCTCTGGATGCACATATGTGACAGCTCCTTCAGTCCCCTCTCTTTTTCTTTCTCCTTCCTATACTGTATATTTAATGTCTTTTATGGATGTTATTGGAGGGGGTTAAAAGGTCAGGCCCCATGGTGCATGGGGTTTGCAGATGACATTTTATAATGTGGCATTTCTAAGAATCTGTCGTTGATATTGTTTCATTGTCTACTTTTCTGAGGTGCCATGCAAGTAACCCTAACCCTAACACTAACCCTAACCCTAATTTTATTGAACGGTGTGCACAGGACAGTATACATGACCTGATTGAAATATTGAAATTTATTGTGCATCTAGTTACAATGACTGTATTAAGCCAAAATAAAACTCATTACAAATTAGCACATAAATTGGAAATATTTAAACCAATGCCTAGAGACACAAAGGCTATTTCTGCCCGACTTAGGAAGCGCATTAAGCTTTAAATTATCGTTCTTTTTTATGTTTTTGTGCATTATCTGATCATAATTACAGAAGCAAGCAGAAAGACAATTATTCAATCATAATGCAACACTGAAAACTTTTTTATTGTTATCCATCAAATGTAACTCTCCTTGATTATAATTTTCAAGATACAAGTGTGACTGTGTGTTGTTTTATTTTAGATTATAAAGGGTGCTATGATGAATCGCTTCTCAGATTTACCTTTCTTGCACCTTTCTGCCACAGCTGCTTGGATTAAGCTGTTGTAAATCTGAAACGGTGGCCTCTGAAGTGTTCATGCAGATCGAGAGCACTGATCTGCATCTTCGTGTAATACTGACTGGGATATCATATTATAGCATTCACACCGTAAAAGACATGTCAAGTCAAGTTGGGAAGCATGCACTGGTACAGCACGTTGCCGCACCCACTATACGACGAAACAACTCGGGATCCCAGTTGGCAACCCCTCAGGCAGACACGCGGTCCAGTCCCACCCTCCAGAATTCACAGTCTATCTGCTGCAGCCATGTGTTACGTGGGTGACCCCTTAGCCTGGTCCAACCACTCGGGTACCCAACAATGAGGATCCTACGAGCTGGATCACCCTCTGGGAAACGCACCACATGGCCCTAGTGCCCTAACTGATGCTCCCTCACAATGCAGGTAATGTGCCTCATTCGGGACTCCATGAGCAACATAAAGTCAAAACAGCGGTACCCAAGGATTTTCCGGAGAGACACAGTACCAAAGGAGGCCAGTCTTCATCTCAGGTCACTGGATAGCATCCATGTCTTGTAACCATATAGCAAGACAGGAAGCACCAGGACTCTAAAGACTTGGACCTTAGTCCTTTTGCATAGATATCGGGAACACCACACACCCTTTCCAATGACCTCGTGACCCCCCCATGCTCTCCCAATCCGTCTACTGACTTCATAGGAAGAGTCACCAGAGACATGAATATCACTGCCAAGGTAAGTAAACCTCTCGACAAGGTCAACACTCTCTCCGCAAACACACACACTGCTGATGGCCGTGCCCTAGAGGTCATTAAAGGCCTGGATGTTGGTTTTTATCCAGGACACTCGCAAGCCCAGACACTCAGACTCCTCACTCAGTCTCTCGAGAGCCCCAGTCAGAGCCTCCATTGACTCTGTGAAGATCACAGCATCGTCAGCAAATTCAAGATCAGTGAATCTTTCTTCATCAACAGATGCCCCACAGCCGCTGGACCCCATGACCTTGCCCAACTTGCCAACAGACTAGGAGCAGAACACACCACTGACGAACCTCAGAATCAACTTCTGCCACCACTCCGCACAGCACTCACAGTACCAGTGTACAGGCCGGCCATGATATCCAGCAACCTCGAGGGGATCCCGCAAACCCTCAGGATGTCCCACAGGGCAGCTCGATCAACTGAGTTGAACGCTTTACAAAAATCGATAAAGGCTGCAAAGAAACTCTGCCGATATTTGCGTTTGCGTTCCATGAGAACCCTCAGGGCCAGGATGCGGTCGATGGTAGACTTATTAGGAGTAAAACCAGACTATTCCAGTCACTGGTAGGTGAGCAAGTGATCACTGATCTTATTGAGGACAACCATAGCAAGGACCTTACCCAGCACAGAGAGCAGTATTATCCCCCTGTAGTTGCTGCAATCCAGGTGACCACCCTTTCCTTTCCAGATAGGGGCAACAAGTCCCGTTTTGCAGTCAGCTGGGATAATGACAGTCTCCCAAATGGAAGCAAAGATTGCTTGCAATGCCAGGAGGCCAGCCTTACCACCAGCCTGGAGAAGTTCAACCCAGGATACCACAGATCCATGCAGTCTTTCCTGTGTAAATGACCTGTGTAACATATTATTAAACATCTATAAACGAAAGACCTGTGTGTGTGTGTGTATGGAGCAGTCCGCTGTGCTCACAATAACATTCATTTCTTTAGCATGTTTTCATACAAATGATGCAGCTTAAAGTGTTTTACAAGGCGACGAAAGAAAAAAGAAAAATATCCAAATAAGATTAGGCAATACTAAGCAACAACAATAAAGTAAGGTCTGATAGCCAGGAGGACAGAAAAATAACAAAAAACTTCAGTGGGCTAGAGAAAAAAAAAAACAACAAAATCTTCAGGGGCTCCAAGGCCACGAGACCAACTGGCCAGCACTCACTGGGCATTCTACCTAACATAAATGATCTCAATCAGGCCTCATGGTTTTCAGGCTTCACAAGTAAGAATTAGACGATGACGGTCATGTGGACCTCTGGCCTTCAATTCATCAATGTGAGGACTGCAAGGTGCCCTGATCAGCTGGTGGTGGCGCAGATCGGCACCACAGAAATCTGGAAAAAGAACAGCAGAGAAAGTAGGGGTTAGTACGGATTGCAGAGCCTTGATGAAGATGATAATTCAATGCATATACAGAATATCAGGGTTACACTAAAATGTAGCTCTGAGAAAGCCATGTTACCATAATTGATTTTTAGCAGTTTTTTAAAGTTTTCCACCGTATTAGCTTGGCGAATTTCTTATTGGTCAGCTATTCTAGATTTTAGGTGCATAACAGTAGAAGGCCACCTCACCACTTCTTCTAAGTTTAACTCTTGGAATTATAAGCAGACACTCATTTGAAGATCTAAGGTTACGATTTGCAGTGTAAGGTGTAAGACATTCTGAAATATAAGATGGAGCAGATTACTGAAGGCTTTGTAAACCATAAGTGGTATTTTAAAGTCAATTCTAAATGGCACAGGTAACCAATGTAACAACGCTAAGATTGGCATGATGTGCTTGGATTTTCTTTTCCTAGTTAAGATTCTGGCAGCTTCATTCTGCACTCATTGTAGCCTATTTATGTCTTTCTTGGGAGTCCTGAGAGGAGTGTGTTACAGTAATCTAGCCGACTGAAAACAAAAGCGTGAACTCATTTTTCAGCATCTTGCAAAGTTATAAGGGATCTAACTTTTGCTATATTTCTTAAGTGAAAAAATGATGTCCTAGTGATCTGATTAATATGTGATTTAAAATTCAGGTGCAAGGAAATAATTACCCCTAAATTCTTTACCTCCGTCTTGACTTTTAAGCCTAATGCATCAAGTTTATTTCTAATAACCTCATTATATCCATTTTTGCCAATCACTAAGATTTCTGTTTTCTCCTTATTTAGTTTGAGAAAATTACTACTCATCCATTCAAGTAAGACATTGGGGTCAGTGAACCAGGAGAGTTGGGGTCATTAGGTGCCATTGATAAGTACAATTGTATGTCGTCACAATAGCTGTGGTAGCTCACCTTAAGCCCTGAGATAATGTGACTTCATGGAAGCACGGAGGTCAAAAAGAGCAGCGGACCCAGGGATAGAGCCTTGTGGACCACCATATAGAATATCATTTGTCTTTGAAGTATAGTTACAACTAACAAAGAATTTTCTACATGCCAGGTAGGACTCAAACCAATTTAAGACCCTTCCAGAGAGGCCCACCCATTGACTAAGGTGATTTCTAAGAATATTGTGGTCAATGGTATCAAATGCGGCACTCAGATCTCGGATGGTGAGAAAAGATAGACTGCCTCTGTCTGGATTTATCCCCAAGTGATTTACTACCCATTGTGGCACTTCCTGTGTGATTTTGGACTATACAAAAATAAATTGTATTGTATTGTATTGTACTATAACGAGTGCAGTTTCTGTATTGTGAACAAACCGGTAAGTAACAAAAACGCATCAAAGTACTTTGAAATGATGACATTGGGTGGCGTTTTCTTACAGGTGGTACGAGAATTGATCTTATTGATGGTAATATATTGGTAATTCATTCTGCAACCACAGAAAGAGCCCAGAAAGGAAAATGGCTTTGGTTTACGAAGTGAGCTGCAGAAGTTAGGTGGTCAAGAGAAGAAGATCTTAAATAATGAAATTCTCTTTAATGATCAGAGGGATAGATAGAATATTTATTTTCTATCATTCCTTTCTGGATTCATGTTTTCAAGTCTACTTCTGGCTCGGTGGAGGGCTCTGCCCATAATCTGACAAGGGAATCCTCTGTCACTGAAAAACAGGTACAGATGCATGCTGCCGCAGCCCCTCATTATACCGTACTGTGTTCTGTAAAAGACAAAAAATTCCACCTACACACTGTAGGCCTACTACAGAATGAAAAGAACGAAGAATCATACTGCTATTTATATGCAGGTTCAGTTCAATGGTATGATTAAAATGTACCGCAAAGTGACGTGTCCCAAGTTGAGGCAGTGGCTCCTGGTGGGATTTCCCAGGAAAGGTCTATAGGGAACTTATAGAGCGTTAGCGCACCCCGCCACCCTCTGGGCAGATGTGTTACCATTATTCTCCAAGCCCTTCAGCTGCCTCCTATTCACAATACTGTATGTCTATATGCCATTGTATGTCTGTATGCCATTGTGCAGAAACTCAGTGTTGTATCCAGACACAAAAACTCGTCACACACGGGTTTTGCCCAAACGTTTTCTTACTTTTTATTTCAACCTTCTTTTTCCCACAAACTACCAGTTCACCACACCCCCTTTATTTCCATCCTGCCCCTTGTCTTTTATGAAATCAACTATGTACAAACTCTTAAAGAAACACAGGGTTCAATTCTGGACATAACACTCAGCACCCCAAAGTGGGGTCTCCAGTTCAGAACAAGAATCTCGTCATCCATCCGCTTTGTCCAAACCACTCACGTAATTCTCTTCTCTGGACTTTTTCTAATGCTGTTATGTCCTTTTTGTAGCCTGGAGACCAAAACTGCAATCAGGACTCCAGATGAGTCCTCACCAGTGTGTTATAAAGCTTGAGCAGAACCTCCTGTGACTTGTACTCCACACATCAAGGCGCTATATAACCTGACATTCTGTTGGCCTTCTTAATGGCTTCTGAACACTGGCTGGCAGTTGATATTGTCACATCCACTATGACTCCTAAATCCTTCTCATAAAGGGTAGTTTTGATTTTCAGACCTCCCACTGTGTATTCAAACCTCACATTTTCACTTCCTACATGTAATACTTTACATTTACAGTACTTACATGAAATTTCATAATCCACAAATCCTGTCATCATCCCAAGCCTGTCTACTGTCCAAGTCCCTCTGTGATGGTTCAACAGATTCTTGATTACCTGCCAATCCACCTAGTATCATCTGCAAACGTCAGCAGCTTGTTATTTATACAAAGGTACCAAGTTCCTCGGTGTGCACATAACTGAGGAACTTACGTGGACGCATAACACCTCATCACTAATCAAGAAAGCCCAGCAGAGACTACACTTCCCGAGGCGGCTGAAGCAAGCAAGTCTTCCCCCTTCCATCCTCACCATGTTCTACAGAGGCACCATTGAGAGTGTTCTGACCAGCTGCATCACTGTCTGGTATGGCAACTGCAACATATCCGACCGCAAGCGCCTGCAAAGGATAGTGAAGACAGCAGAGAACATTATTAGGGTGCCTCTCCCTTTCACTACAGGACATATTTTACAAACACAGTGTCCGCAAGGCCTGCAGCATTGTGCAGGACCTCTTACACCCCTCACATGAACTTTTCACACTTCTGCCATCCAAGAGAAGATACTGCAGCATCAGAGCAAGATCTACCAGGCTGCAGCATAGTTTTTACCCCCAAGCTGTCAGTCTCCTTAACACCATGCTGCCCCCTGAGATCTTCCACACTGCCTCAAGCACCTCTACAAACAGAACTTTTATACATGCAAGCCACTTTCCTGCAAAGATGAGTGTGCATGGAGAAAAGAACTGAAAATCTCATACTGACCTTTAAGGATTTTGCACACTGCACTTTGACATTCTTTGATATCCTTCTGCTGTGAAACATTCTAACCTGTCATTGTTTACACGTCTTAAACAACTAGCATCATACACTAAGTCATGCTGCCATTTCTGTACTAACTCACACTATGCTGTATAATCTATATCTATTATTTGTTCATTATATTACAAATTTATTGACAATATTTATGTATCTAGATTGCACAATACCATACATTGCATCAATGTTCTTATTGCTTACTACACGTCAATATTGCTGCTACGTCTTTGTCTTGTCTTCGCTCAGTGTCGTTTGTGTTTTAATTTTAATCTTAATTTTTTATTTTAATTTTACATTTTTAATTTTAAATTTAAATTCTAATTTTAATTTAAGTTTTAATTTTAAATTTTGTTCATGTTGTTACACTGTGGACCCTGAGCTTCGCAATTTCGTCTATCTGTATACTTGTATACTCTTCATACAGGATGCCGATCAGGACCTCGATTTTACATCTCATCTGAAGGATGGCTCCATTTTTACAGCGCCCGTCACTGTACTGGGGGCATTGGAATCCACATTAAGACCACAAGGTAAGCGCCCCCTGCCTGTCCCACCAACACCTCTTTCAGCAGCAGTGGCGGGCCGTCAGGGCCTGCAAGGCCTTCTCTGCTGGCCTAAAAAAATATCTGAATCACAAACTGATGTTAATTATATTTTGTCCATGAATACTTATTAAATAATTCCAAATAGTTTGTCTGCTTCCTTTCACAGCTTTTCCAATGGTTGTGCTGCGCCTGCTTCCAGACATGTATTTTCATATTAAAGCATTTAACCAATCACATTTCAGCCATCATTTGTTGCCAGGCAGGGTCAAAGTCAAAGAAGTCTGCCAGGAGGCCTTCACAATCCGTTCTGCAGGCCCTCTAACACAAAATAAATGTCGATTAAACTGTTGCTTCAACCAATCAGATTTTGAGTTGGTTGCACTAGGGCCCTCTAGCAGGCGTATGGCAACGTCACCGTATTCAGACCCGTTGATTGGATAGGATGGTGTAATAGAAAAATCTGAATGAGAGCATCATGGGGCAGCTAGTACACATTGGTATGTTCGGCGGTGAGCATTCCCGTGTCCACTGCTTCTGTCGAGCGGACATTTTCAGCCCTAAAGCGAATTAAAACTTATGCCAGAAATATGACAGGGCAGGTTCGACTTTCAGCATTAGCTTCGATGGCAATAGAAAGGGACTTCGTGATGGAACTGAAGCGCACAGATAATCTGTACGACAGAGTAATTGAACTGTTTTTGAGGAAAGAGAGGAGGATGGATTTTGTTTACAAATAATCCGAATTTTTGGTGAGTAAAATGTTGCGATTTTCCTAAATAATATTGCAAGTTTATGAGTTATTATTGATGTTTTTTATGTGTGTCGCGGGCTGTAGCTGCAGTAGAAAGGAACTTGTTCACCCCTGGTTTGTCTATTCAATAAAGGCATTTATTGTGGCTACAGGAGTTATCAATCTGCGATGCAACGGCTCTTTATACTGTATTTCTGCATATTAAGATGGTTTTTATAACCATAAATTAGTTTTTGAGGGGCGGGTTGATTCAGACGGAGCACTACTGAAGGCCTAGGTGTGAAATGCACGGTCCGCCACTGTCCAGCAGCAATCCAAGCTTTTCACGATTGCGAGTGCTGGCCAGCCCTCGACATGCTTAGCTTCAGGTGGATGACCTGTTCTGAATTGCATATGTGATCACAAAAGTGTGGATAATTATTGGCTTATTGGCTCATAGATTGGTGTGACCGGTGAGAACTCACGATAAAGGGATGAACTTCATGGTTCACTGCAGAAGACCCTCATTTATTCCTAGGATTAAATTTGTCAGACTTAAGAGTGACGTGTATTGTCTAAGCCATCTCTTTCTTTCATTCTTTTTGAACATTAAATGGAAATCTAACTGGAATTCAATTGAGGATCCGAGACATGGTAGGAATCAAAAAAAAAAAAAGAGGGAATCGTTTTTGGGCTTTCAGGCTGATTAATTCCAGAGCTCAGTGTGTTCTTTTTGTTGTTTTTCACAGGATGAGAAGCATACAGCGTAATGCAGTCAGACAGTGTGCTGCTCCCAATTCCCCAGTCACCAATCATATCTTTCTCAAACTTCATTTATCTTAGTGAGGTTGTTTGTGGTTTTGGAGAGAGCACTTGCGCCAGTGTGTGAGTGTAAATATCCCCAGCACCTTTACTGCATTTGGAGGTACAGCAATGACAAGTGACGGGGTCTTGTTTGGTCATTTTTTATTTATTTTTTTTTTATCTAGGACTTGCATTATTAAGCCGCGGAGACCCATAACATTAATGCTGGAATATCGTCCGTTTTCAGCCTGTCACTCAGACAACATGCTTAATTTTTAAGACAATACACTACCGGCGCAAAAGCATCATTAACTAAATAAGAAGCCCTGCAATAAATGTCATTTGCTGCAGTAAAAATATCCATCTTGGCTAACAGACATTTCAAGGTCAGTACTCGTGTAACATAACCGGAAAAATAAAAAGGCGATTTTTTGTTTTTTTTGTGTCAAGGGGCTATTAAAGTATCAAGGGGACAAGACCCTCAGTGGGACAGGGTTAATATATTTTCTAATGCACTAATTTGATTGATAATGATGAAGTATCGTTGCTTGCTGAAGTGTCCCTCATTTTGAAGGACTTGCCACAAAAGAGCTGTAATGTATGCTCTGTTTACAATGATCAATGCCATCCCCATTGATCTTTCCTGGATCGTGTTCTGTTTCAGGTGACTGATCCCTCTCTTCCAGTGTTGACTATTGATAATACATTAAGACAGTATCAGCTGAGGACAGCAGCTGGAAAGTAGTTTCTTTATTGCCACTTCACAAATGAATCACTCACCATGCTTATTGCCTCTTCCAGCCTCTGACATTGCACAATAAATTACTTTCTAACTCCTTTACAACTAGGAAAATTCAATAGTGGAATATCAATGGGTTAGATGTTCAAAGCGTTCTGTTATCAAAGAATGATTAAAGGTTTATATAAAATACCAATCAGTCTATTGCAGACTTTCGTAAACTGTGGAGAGCGACCTGAATTGGGCCACGGAAATGTCTGTGGAGGGTCGGCGTATGACGGTGTATGAAAATCTGCCGAGTTCATCCAAGCGCCCTGGAATTTATTGTGGTAGCATGTGAAACAGCACTGTTGTCTTACAGAGACCCTTTGTTTTTTTGGTATGAAAGCATAATAAGCTGGCATCATGAAACGCCCAGTCATTAACATGGGCTTAATGGTACGTAAATGATTGTGTTGTGCATTTACAAACATCTGTTTACGGGATACTGTGCCTTACATCTCTGTGCTTTTTGTTGCCTTTCTTTGTCGGACATTCCAGCCCTGTTGTAGACATTATCCCGTTAAAGATATACTAGCTGTGCTACCTGTATAAGATAGGCTGAAATCTAAATAATCAATATAGGCCTCAGCGTTAATGTTTGTAGTGCACCATCTTTTGGAATGTATTTTATAATGCATTGCATTTTTCATTCCAACAGATGGCACATCACAAATGATTGTAGTAATAAACTGTGTTACTGCAATCATAGTGAAACACCCATTTATTAAAAGAGGCTTAACGGTACAATGGTAAGTCTGTCTGTTTTGATTGCATCGTGCATTTACAAACATCTGTTTATGAGATACTGTGCCTTACATCTCTGTGCTTCTTGTTGCCTTTCTTTGTCGGACATTCCAGCCCTGTTGTAGACATTATGCTCTGGTACAGATGATGGTTGGGTGAACATTTTATCCCTTTAAAGATATACTAGCTGTGCTACCTGTATAAGACAGGCTGAAATCTAAATAATCAATATAGGCCTCAGAGTTAATGTTTGTAGTGCACCATCTTTTGGAATGTATTTTATAATGCATTGCATTTTTCATTCCAACAGATGGCACATCACAAATGATTGTAGTAATAAACTGTGTTACTACAATCATAGTGAAACACCCATTTATTAAAAGGGGCTTAACGGTACAATGGTAAGTCTGTCTGTTTTGATTGCATCGTGCATTTACAAACATCTGTTTATGAGATACTGTGCCTTACATCTCTGTGCTTCTTGTTGCCTTTCTTTGTCGGACATTCCAGCCCTGTTGTAGACATTATGCTCTGGTACAGATGATGGTTGGGTGAACATTTTATCCCTTTAAAGATATACTAGCTGTGCTACCTGTATAAGACAGGCTGAAATCTAAATAATCAATATAGGCCTCAGAGTTAATGTTTGTAGTGCACCATCTTTTGGAATGTATTTTATAATGCATTGCATTTTTCATTCCAACAGATGGCACATCACAAATGATTGTAGTAATAAACTGTGTTACTACAATCATAGTGAAACACCCATTTATTAAAAGGGGCTTAACGGTACAATGGTAAGTCTGCCTGTTTTGATTGCATCGTGCATTTACAAACATCGGTTTATGAGATACTGTGCCTTACATCTCTGTGCTTCTTGTTGCCTTTCTTTGTCGGACATTCTAGCTCTGTTGTAGACATTATCCCGTTAAAGATATACTAGCTGTGCTACCTGTATAAGACAGGCTGAAATCTAAATAATCAATATAGGCCTCAGCGTTAATGTTTGTAGTGCACCATCTTTTGGAATGTATTTTGCAATGCATTGCATTTTTCATTCCAACTGATGGCACATCACAAATGATTGTAGTAATAAACTGCGTTACGACAATTATAGTGAAACACCAATTTATTAAAAGGGGCTTAACGGTACAATGGTAAGTCTGTCTGTTTTGATTGCATCGTGCATTTACAAACATCTGTTTATGAGATACTGTGCCTTACATCCCATTTCTCTGTGCTTCTTGTTGCCTTTTTTGTTGGACATTCCAGCCCTGTTGTAGACATTATGCTCTAGCACAGATGATGGTTGGGTGAACATTTTATCCCTTTAAAGATATACTAGCTGTGCTACCTATCTAAGGCTGGCTGAAATCTAAATAATCAACATAGACCTCAGCGTTAATATTTGTAGTGCACCATATTTTGGAATGTATTTTATAATGCACTGCACAGAGGGCACATCACAAATGATTGCAGTAATAAAATGTGTTCCTGTAACCATAGTGAAACACCCATTTATTAAAATGTTACAGTGGTAAGTCTGTCTGTTTTAATTGCATCATGCATTTACAAACATCTGTTTACAAGATACTGTGCCTTACATTGCTATTTCTCTTTGCTTCTTGTTGCCTTTCTTTGTCGGGCATTTGACACCATATGACATTACACTTGGACATGGACACTGGTTGGGTGAACATTTTATCGCTTTAAAGAAACACTACCTGTGCTACCTGTCTAAGATGGGCTGGAATCTAAATAATCAACATAGACCTCAGGATTAATGTTTGCAGTGCACCATATAAGAAAACGTGTTACTACAAATGTTTGTGATATGCCACCTGTTGGAATGACAGATGCAATGCATATTTCTCTGTCATGTGTCATATGGTATGGAATTCATAAAAGCAGTGTTGATGTTTGTGATGTGCTATCTATTGGAATGGCACATGCAATGAATTTCACTACTAAAAATGTTTGTGATGTACCATCTGTTGGAATGACAGATGTAACGCATATGTCTCTGTCATATGCCATTTGGTACGGGATTCATAAAAGCAGTGTTGATGTTTGTGATGTGGCATCTATTGGAATGATAAATGCAATGCATTTCATTACTAAAAATATTTGTGATGTACCACATGTTGGAATGACAGATGCAACACATACAGTTAGGTCCATAAATATTTGGACAGAGACAACTTTTTTCTGTTTTTGGTTCTGTACATTACCACAATGAATTTTAAATGAAACAACTCAGATGCAGTTGAAGTGCAGACTTTCAGCTTTAATTCAGTGGGGTGAACAAAACGATTGCATAAAAATGTGCAATTTTTTTAACACAATCCCTTCATTTCAGGACCTCAAAAGTAATTGGACAATTGACTCAAAGGCTATTTCATGGGCAGGTGTGGTCAAGTCCGTCGTTATGTTATTATCAATTAAGCAGATAAAAGGCCTGGAGTTGATTTGAGGTGTGGTGCTTGCATGTGGAAGATTTTGCTGTGAACAGACAACATGCGGTCAAAGGAGCTCTCCACGCAGGTGAAAGAAGCCATCCTTAAGCTGTGAAAACAGAAAAAACCCATCGGAAAAATTGCTCCAATATTACGAGTGGCAAAATCTACAGTTTGGTACATCCTGAGAAAGAAAGCAAGCACTGGTGAACTCAGCAACACAAAAAGACCTGGACGTCCACGGAAGACAACAGTGGTGGATGATCGCAGAATCATTTCCATGGTGAAGAGAAACCCCTTCACAACAGCCAACCAAGTGAACAACATTCTCCAGGGGGTAGGCGGGCGTATCGATATCCAAGTCTACCATAAAGAGAAGACTGCATGAAGGTAAATACAGAGGGTGCACTGCAAGGTGCAAGCCACTCATAAGCCTCAAGAATAGAAAGGCTAGACTGGACTTTGCTAAAGAACATCTAAAAAAAGCCAGCACAGTTCTGGAAAAACATTCTTTGGACAGATGACACCAAGATCAACCTCTACCAGAATGATGGCAAGAAAAAAGTATGGAGAAGGTGTGGAACGGCTCATTATCCAAAGCATTATCTGTAAAACACGGTGGAGGGAGGCAGTGTGATGGCTTGAGCGTGCATGGCTGCCAGTGGCACTGGGACACTCGTGTTTATTGATGATGTGACACAGGACAGAAGCAGTCGAATGAATTCTGAGGTGTTCAGAGACATACTGTCTGCTCAAATCCAGCTAAATGCAGTCAAATTGATTTATGATACAGATGGACAATGACCCAAAACATACAGCCAAAGCAACCCAGGAGTTTATTAAAGAAAAGAAGTGGAAAATTCTTGAATGGCCAAGTCAGTCACCTGATCTTAACCCAACTGAGCAGGCATTTCACTTGTTGAAGACTAAACTTCAGACAGAAAGGCCTACAAACAAACAGCAACTGAAAGCCGCTGCAGTAAAGGCCTGGCAGAGCATTAAAAAGGAGGAAACCCAACATCTGGTGATGTCCAGGAGTTCAAGACTTCAGGCTGTCATTGCCAGCAAAGTGTTTTCAACCAAGTATTAGAAATGAACATTTGATTTCCAGTTATTTAATTTGTCCAATTGCTTTTGAGCCCCTGAAATGAAGGGATTGTGTTAAAAAATGCTTTAGTTGCCTCACATTTTCATGCAATCGTTTTGTTCACCCCACTGAATTAAAGCTGAAAGTCTGCACTTCAACTGCATCTGAGTTGTTTCATTTAAAATTCATTGTGGTAATGTACAGAACCAAAATTAGAAAAAAGTTGTCTCTGTCCAAATATTTATGGACCTAACTGTATGTCTCTGTCAAATGCCATTTGGTATGGGATTCATAAAAGCAGTGTTGATGTTTGTGATGTGGCATCTATTGGAATGACAAATGCAATGCATTTCATTACTAAAAATGTTTGTGATGTACCACCTGTTGGAATGACAGATGCAATGCATATGTCTTTGTCATATGCCATTTGGTATGGGATTCATAAAAGCAATGTTAATGTCTGTGATGTGCCATCTGTTGGAATGACAAGTGCAATGCATTTCATTACTAAAAATGTTTGTGATGTACCACCTGTTGGAATGACATGCAATGCATATGTCTCTGTCATATGTCATTTGGTATGGAATTCATAAAAGCAGCATTGATGTTTGTGATTTGCCATCTATTGGAAGGACAAATGCAATGCATTTCACTACTTAAAATGTCTGTGATGTGCCACTTGTTGAAATGAAAAATGCAATGCTTCCACCTTAATAAAAAGATAAGTGTTTGTCAGATGTGTCCCACGGGCCATAGTTACCCACCCTTTTTTAAAATCTCTCCATTTTCATTTTAAGTGACGTCTCAAACCGAACTTTCAAAAGGGCTGTGACATCTGGTGGAGCTCTAACAACCAGAGACTGATCTCCTGATTTAGCTCTTTGTGTTTTTTTTTAAAATAGTAGTATATATATTTTATTCATTTCTAGTGCAGAGCAAAACATCCTCCCAAGTCCTAAATCCTTTGCAATGCCTCACATCAACAGTTTTTCCTTTTTTGTTGTACAGTTTCAGACAGCACTATGCCTTCCAACAAGTACTTACCATCTCCTTCTATTGTTTATTCAGTTTGGTTTAGTTAACAACTGAAGTCTTAATGCTGAGGCAAATAATAGATCAGTTCTTATTCTGGTGAATCTGAGCACAGCATTCAATACCATTGATCACAGCTTTCTGATTAACTGCCTTAGACGTTGGCCAGGCTTTCTTGGCAGTGTCTCTAGTTGGATTGGTTCACATATAACAGGAAGAAAACTCTTCATAGTTTGGTGAGATTTTACATTAAGCCTCTTGTTATTTTCAGTTGACAGTGCATGTTCCCATTAGACCTGATCATCTCGAAACATGAGAGTAAATTTCCACAGCTATGCAGAGGACACAAAGATTTATTTATGGACCCTGAGGCTTTAGTCCTCTGTTCTCATGTCTTACTAGCATCATGGAATAGATGAGGAGTAATTTTTCATAATCTAAACAGAGGTTAAAAATAGAAATTGTAATCATGGACAACAAACAAAAAGTGAAGATATAAAAAACATTACAAATTACAAATACTGGAAGGAGGTATAAAATCTACATGTCAGTATGGATTCTGAGTGAAATTTTAAATCACACTGTGGCCGGGTGCAGGAATGACAGGTCGCTGGACAAATGAAAAGTTGGGACGCCACCTGGGTTGTCCCTTTCAATAGATAGATAGATAGATAGATAGATAGATAGATACTTTATTAATCCAAGGGGAAATTCCCATACTCCAGCAGCACCTTAATGATACAAAAAACAATATTACATTAAAGATTGATAATAATGCAGGTAAAAACAGACAATAACTTTGTATAATGTTAACGTTTACCCCCCCGGGTGGAATTGAAGAGTCGCATAGTTTGGGGGAGGAACGATCTCCTCAGTCTGTCAGTGGAGCAGGACGGTGACAGCAGTCTGTCGCTGAAGCTGCTCTTCTGTCTAGAGATGACACTGTTTAGTGGATGCAGTGGATTCTCCATGATTGATAGGAGCCTGCTCAGCGCCCGTCGCTCTGCCACAGATGTCAAACTGTTTAGCTCCATGCCAACAATAGAGCCTGCCTTCCTCAGAAGTACAAGCAAAAATCACACGTCTTGGTCTCAAAGTAAATAGCCTCCCGGGCAAAACAGCAAAAAGTTCAGCTCTTTGTCATAAAATACGGTGTCGATCACTGGAGCTCCATTCAGCGGGTTGCTCTTAGTGCAAATGAGACCTCCTTCCCAGCAGCTAGGGCTTCTTACATCACACGAACCAGAAGGGGTGGGGCTAAGTGCTGGGTGCTGTGGGGAGAGAAGATGATGTGAATGTTAGCAACAGCGCCCCCTCTCAACCCTGGTGAGTCAACACATGTCCCAATCGATGCCATGAGGAGATCCTGTGACTCCTGTACTTTATTATCTACTCTCTCTATATAAAATCCTAAGCCTAAAAGTGCAATGGTGATGTTTTTATGTCACGTTTTTTGTCACACTTTAAATCGGGCATAATTTAAAACCTACATATACAGTCATATGAAAAAGTTTGGGAACCCCTCTTAATTCTTTGGATTTTTGTTTCTCATTGGCTGAGCTTTTAATATCTGACATGCCTTATGGACACAGTAGGATTTCAGCAGTGACATTAAGTTTATTGGATTAACAGAAAATATGGAATATGCATCATAACAGAATTAGACAGGTGCATAAATTTGGGCACCCCAACAGAGATATGACATCTATACTTAGTTGAGCCTCCTTTTGGCCTCTAGACGCTGTCCTCCTATAGCCTCTGATGAGTGTCTGATTCTGGATGGAGGTATTGTTGACCATTCTTCATACAAAATCCCTGCAGTTCAGTTCAATTTGATGGACAGCCTGCTTCAAATAATCCCATAGATTTTCGATGATATTCAAGTCAGGGGACTGTGACGGCCATTCCAGAACATTGTACTTCTCCCTCTGCATGAATGCCTTTGTAGATTTCAAACTGTGTTTTGGCTCATTGTCTTGTTGGAATATCCAACCCCTGCCTAACTTCAACTTTGTGACTGATGCTTGAACATTATCCTGAAGAATTTGTTGATATTGGGTTGAATTCATCCGATCCTCGACTTTAACAAGGGCCCAGTCCCTGAACTAGCCACACAGCCCCACAGCATGATGGAACCTCCACCAAATTGGACAGTAGGTAGCAGGTGTTTTTCTTGGAATGCGGTGTTCTTCTTCCGCCATGCAAAGTGCTTTTTGTTCTGACCAAATAACTCCATTTTTGTCTCATCAGTCCAAAGCACTTTGTTCCAAAATGAATCTGGCTTGTCTAAATGAGCATTGGCATACAACAAGCGACTCTGTTTGTGGTGTGAGTGCAGAAAGGGCTTCTTTCTCTTCACCCTGCCATACTGATGTTCTTTGTGCAAATTGCGCTGAATTGTAGAACGATGTACAGATACGCCATCTGCAGCGAGATGTTCTTGCAGGTCTTTGGAGGTGATCTGTGGGTTGTCTGTCACCATTCTCACAATCCTGCTCATATGCCGCTCCTGTAATTTTCTTGGCCTGCCAGACCTGCTGGGTTTAACAGCAACTGTGCCTGTGGCCTTCCATTTCCTGATTCCATTCCTTACAGTTGAAACTGACAGTTTAAACCTCTCAGATGGCTTTGTGTAGCCTTCCCCTAAACCAGGAGACTCAACAATCTTTGTGTTCAGATCTTTGGAGAGTTGCTTTGAGGATCCCATGCTGTCACTCTTCAGAGGAGAGTCAAAGGGAAGGAAGCACAACTTGTAATTGACCACCTTAAATACCTTTATATCTCATGATTGTCTATGAAGTTCAAGGCTTAACGAGCTCATCCAACCAATTTTGTGTTGTAAGTAATCAGCATTGAGCAGTGACAGACATTCAAATCAGCACAATGACAAGGGGACCCACATTTTTCCACAGCCAGTTTTTCACATTTGATTTAATTTCATACAACTAAATACTGCTTCACTAAAAATCTTTGTTCGGAAAACACCGCAGTACTCAGATGTTCCTTAGGAAATGAAAGACAGACCACTGTTATGTTATTTGTTGAAAGGAGAGTCAATTATTATGCAGGCTGAGAGGGGGTCCCAAACTTTTTCATATACAGTATATTTGGTATCACTCTTTTCAGAATTTATCGAACTTTAATATGATTTAATTAGATTTTCAGATTCCTATTCCGTTTTTAAATTATAGACTAAAAAATATCAAGAACTCACATCCCGTGAGATGAGACTTTGTGCGAAGAGATTTAACCAGGCCCGGGGCCGGAAATAAAAGACAAAGAGTAGGACAGCTGCTGTACAGGCTTTTAAATGTTTGAAGTGTCGTGCGAGATACAGATCACGTGACACTGCAGCAGCAGCAAGTCAGCAGCTGATCGAGCAAAGAGTAGGTAAAATAAAAACTGTATTTGTTTCCCATTGTATCACCATTTTAAGAGAGGGCTTTGGAGGAGCGACCACGTCTCCTTGGGGTGCGTTCAGCCCCCCTCTTCACAATGCGAGCGGCAGAGACGCAAAGTGGCTGGCGAGCACAGCAAGCAGGAGAGTTGGCAAGCAAAGAGAGGAGGGGGCGAACCTCCTAGTTATTATATATTTTTTTTTCACTAGGAAATTTTATATAAAACACTTAACAGCAAGCAAACACACGTAGAATTAGCATATGTAAACGCTTCCAAACTAAAACTAAACACCTTTCCTTCTGTCAATGGAACATGTAGCTGCCGAAATATAAGGTGTTGTCAAGCATGGGTAAAACATGTGTCAAAAGAATTCTCACAGTCCAAAAGTTCGTTTGAAAAATATTTAGTGAAAGTTAAAAGCAAATAATCCACACAAGAATAAAAGAGAAAATAGTTACACACGTGGAATAAAAGGCAAAGAAAAGGAAAAATGTATCTTCTATAAACTTAGTTTAAAAAATTTTATTATTTCTATTGTCACACACGTGTGTTTAGGAGACAACTAAAGGGCTTGAATACATGTGATTCCATGCCAGACCAGGGGGTGGCGAAGTGCACTAATTTTCCCTCTCGATCTTTTGCAGACCATTCTAGGGTAATCCCACCCGGCTCTGGGGCAGCCAATGACGCCACTTCCGGTTCCGGTGTTGATGACATCACTTCCTTCGCTGGCCTTTAAAGCCACCATCTTCTCTCAAGAGAGTCAGTTCTGTTTTGGACTCAGTTGAATGAACATGTCTTTGTTTATTAATCAGTTTTGCAGCCGGGAACAATTATACGGGTGGCTGCCCCAAACCTTTGCAACGTCTTATGGTCATTTTTGTGACACTACACTTAATGGTTCTTAATTTCTTCTTCTGTACACCTTAAGCGTACAGTATGGTACTTAAATAAACAAGTTTTCTTTGTATGTTGCTAGCCCGTAGGCCATCAAGCACGGTCACGTGCACAAGCACGGTCACGATCACGAGAACGGTTAAAAACCGTATGCCTCTACACCTTACACATGGCAAGGCTGTCACTAACTGAAGAATAATCTTTACTCAAAGCTGTTAGAAATGGCAAGAATATACCAATACAATTCTATTTATGGGGGTTATAGGAACCTGCCATAGATTATGCATGGTCATCTGAAGTAAAATATTCATGAATCTTATAGAACTAGGAAAATTGCTCTTACAGAACAAATTTCACAAAATAGCTTGCGAAGTGAAACAAATTGAACGGCAAATTTTATTTCGGATGAACTGCTGGGTCAATATTAGTCAGGAGTAATATAAGATTTTGAAATGGTTAGTTTTCTGGGGACATTATATATGAATGCAAATTTTAAAATATAACAAAAGTATGACAAGAGCGGAACACTGTCCTACGCTGTCATAAATGGTTCATCTTATGGTTAGCCATAAATTTAACACTTGTTTCATTCTCAGAGAGGAAAGGTAACCGTTTTTAACATTTTTGACTTATGTTTAGATGCGATAAACTGTACACATGAAGGTTAATTATACTGCAGAATACGCCTTAATTTTAGAATGTGATTATACTTTCAGTGTTGGCTTCTACACTCGTAATAATGTAGTGATTAAAAGTGTAACAGTTATCTCCTTTATCACCTTGTTTTGAAAGTCAAAAGCATATATCTTACCATAATTGCAGTGACTCTCCAAATGATACTGTATATAAATACTAAAAGTGTATTTATATATAAAATGTTTTCTATATTAGATTAAGCAGTTAACATGTGATAGTAATTAGTCACACAGGGCAGATTTAATTGTTCATTTAGAAATGAAAGGTTTATTGCTTATTAATTATCTGCATTTTAATCCAACTGAGCAATGATGCTCATTTTCCAATTAGAGTAAACTACCTTAAGTGGGATAAAAGGCACACGGATTTATTATTTAAAAATGGGCAAACTGGGAAAAGGGCAGAACTGATACTTACTCTCATTTCATTTGTGTTCAGTCTTTTTTGAGATCCTCTTACATATTTAGTGCCAGTATATTTACTTTTGATTTATTCCTAAAGATTAATCTTTATTATGAAGGTTATGTAAGATAAATGAAGGGGATAAATCAGTTAGCAATTTAAATGTCAAAATGTTTCTAAATGTAACAATTAACAAACTACAGGTACAGTGTCCCCCATAAGGCATGTGACAAAGACACATTTTTTTTACTTGTTGTCCCCTTCTGCTCCACAGTTTAAAATTACAAATCAAACCATTCAGATGTGATTAAAGCACACATTGCAGACATTCATTTCAGGGGATTTACAGTCATGAACATGAGAAAGGCACTATATAAAAAAAATATATTCTTATTATTACTAGGGGGTCGCTTCGCTCGCCAACGCCCCCAGCCTGTGCTATGCGCCAGCCACTTAAATTTATGGCTAACCGTAAGATGAACCATTTATGACAATGTAGGACAGTGTTCCGCTGTTGTCATATTTTTGTTTGTATTCATATATAATGTGCCCAGAAAACTAACCATTTCAAAATCTGATATTACTCCTGACTAATGTTGACCCAGCAGTTCATCCAAAATAAAATTGCCATTCAATTTGTTTCACTTCGCAAGCTATTTTGTGAAATTTGTTCCATTGACAGAAGGAAAGGTGTTTAGTTTTTGTTTGGAAGCGTTTACATATGCTAATTCTAAGCGTGTTTGCTTGTCATTAAGTGTTTTATATAAAATTTCCTAGTAAAAAAAAATATAATAACTAGAGGGTTCCCCCCTGCTTACTTCGCTTGCCAGCCACTTCACGTCTCTTCTGCTTGCGTTGTGAAGAGAGGGGCTGAACGCACCCCAAGGAGACGCGGTCGCTCCTCTGAAACCCCTCTTAAACAGTGACACAATGGGAAACAAATAGTTTTTTTTTAACGTCCTCTTTGCTTGATCAGCTGCTGCTGCCGCCGTATTACGTGATCTGCATCTTGCGCAGCACTTCGAACATTTAAAAGCCTGTACAGCAGCTGTCCTACTCTTTGTCTTTTATTTCCGGTCCCGGGCATGGTTAAATCTTTTGGCACAAAGTCTCGAATCGCGGGACGTGAGTTCTTGATAATTTTTAGTTCATAATTTAAAAACGGAATAAGAATCTGAAAATCTAACAACATCACATTAAAGTTCGATAAATTCGGAAAAGAATGATACCAAACATATATATGTAGGTTTTAAAATAAGCCAGCTTTAAAGCATGACATAAAAACGTCACATAAAATTGTTGCACAAAATCACTGCACTTTTAGGTTTAGGATTTTATATATATATATAGGGTAGATTTTAGTCATACAACACTTCTTCTATATGGGCTCCCCTCTACTGCAATGTGACCTACTCAAAAAATGACACTTTGAAGTGCTCTGAGGCCACATTTCTCTTAATATTACATATTCACCATAAAGCCTGATAATCCTTCAGATTAGCAAGTCATTATTCCAGCATGTCAATACACCGCACAGCACAGACGTGAATAACTGACCTACTGATGTTTAAAGAAGACCAAAGGAAGCCTTATTTGACTCTTTTAGGGTGGATGTCGACTTTTGTTGACCCAAGGGGTCGAGGGCGGATGTTGACTAAAGTCAAGATTCGGGGGCAGAGGGTGGAAAAAAAAAGCTCTAAACATCGATAAAACTAACCATTACATTATAGGCAGTGGCGTAGCTTGAGTTCGTGCCACTTGGGGCGGGCCGGTGCTTCAGTTTGTCGCCTTCCAACATATCTGAATATGTTAACCCCTTAACCGCCCTCTGCCGGATATATCCGGCACCGTTGTTTTATTGCTAACGCCATACTGCCGGAATTATCCGGCACATTTGCCTGTGGTTATATGAATGCCTGGCAAGTAGTATAACTGACGGTTTGGCGTGGGTATTATTACTACGTTGTATTTCGACAAGTCTGTGGTTGATTTGGCCGGTCATGTGACGTGATTCGCATGTAACAGCTGTGAATATGGCGAAACGTAAACTGACTTCAAGTGAGGCTTTGCAGGCGATTTTGGACAGTTCTGATCATGATTGTAGCAGTTCTGAAGAAGATTTTAGCGACAGTGATGAGCAGCAACGTGCGCTGCATGATACTGTGAATGAAGACGCATCGGATGACGGCGCTGAGTGGGTGTATCCCCAGCATCTCAGCTGGGCTGCTGCCCGTGGTGAACTACCTTTTCTGCATTCATTTGAGGGAACGTGTGGCTTTATTGTTGATGTAAACAATTACACTGCTGAGCAGTTTTATGAGCTGTTTGTGTCACCTGATTTGATCAGACATTTTGTTCATCAGACAAATCTGTATGCAGCACAGTTTATTGAGAAAAATCCCAATTTACCTCCACATTCCCATGTTCGTGCTTGGTTTGACACTGATGAAAACGAAATGAAAAAATTCATTGGGATTTTGATGTTGATGGGAATAATCAGAAAACCAGATATTGAGATGTACTGGTCTACAGATCCTATGTATGCAACACCTGTTTTTGCAGCTGTCATGACACGTAACCGATTCTCTTTGCTGCTGAAATTCTTTCATTTGAATGACAACAGAAATGAGCCAGATAAGAAAGATCCAAACCGCGACCACTTGTTCAAGCTACGTCCTTTGATTGATCATTTATTTGAAGCATTTCAGTTGCCCTACATGCCAGGACCGTCAGTTGCAGTTGATGAAAGTTTATTGTCGTGGAAGGGCCGCTTACAGTTTCGACAGTATCTACCATTGAAAAGGGCACGGTTTGGTATCAAGATGTTTTGCTTAGCTGAGAATTCAGGTTACATTTATAGATTTCGTGTATACGCTGGCAAAGAGGATCCTATGAGTAGTATTTCAGCAGTGTTGCCAGATGAATGTAAGGACTTTGGACTTTCAGAAAAACGCTGTCATGTCTGTTCAAAGAAGGGTCAGCGTAGAGACGTCAAGACCTTCTGCTCAAAGTGTCCCAGCAATCCAGGACTTTGTGCAGTTCCCTGCTTTGGCCTGTGGCACAGCAAACTCAAATACTGGGAATGAAACTATGATTGACTGAACTACTTTTGACTTTTGAATTACTTTTGACTGTTCCGTTTTTGTAGTTGACAATAAATCCAGAAGCCTGAGAAAAGGTACATTTTGTGTTTTATTATGTGTTTGCCCATTTCTAGAACTTGCACAACATTTAGTGGTCAATACTGCTTGAATAAACGTAAAAAATGTAAAAAAAAATGTAAAAAAGTAAAAAAACGAAAATTGTTCAGATTTCGCCTGGCGTGGGGAATATTTAGGGAGTTGGCGGTTAAAGGGTTAACCTATTTTAATAGAAAATTAAAAGGACTTATAGAGGGTCAGCTCAAGTTGGATGGATAGGAGACAAAGTCAGAGAGGCGAGATTGCGTTGGTTTGGACATGTGCAGAGAAGAGATGCTGATTATATTGGGAGAAGGGTGCTAAGGATAGAGCTGTCAGGCAAGGGGAACAGAGGAAGGCCTAAGAGAAGGTTTATAGATGTAGTGAGAAGGGACATGCAGGTGATGGGTGTAACAGAACAAGATGATGAGGACAGGAAGATATGGAAGAAGGTGATTCGCAGTGGCAACCCCTAACGGGAGCAGCTGAAAGAAGAAGAAGAAAAGGACGTATAGAGAAAAATTAAGAAAAATTTTGCTTAGATTTATTCATATATAGAGAAACAGCAATAATTTTTCACATATAATTATTTATAAGCATCAGCTAGACAAGAATATAGTATAGATTCACTGATAAGTCGTGTTCTAATTATTAGTGTAATATGATTACGCTGCGAAAATCAGAACTTGTAGCGTACAAGTGATAGGTGGGGATGTTTTCTGCGCAGAGCAAGAACGCATTCAGATTGATTAACAAAACAAAATTATAAATAGTAAACTAGTTGTTTATCTTCCTAGAAATTATTATTGGTGTAATGTTTATGTTTGTTATTGCCTCATAAATTTCAACTGCCATTTCTGATGCCATTATAGAAGAACACCATGAAAATTATTGTGGATAAAATTCAGAGAATTTTACTTTTTTCATTCATGAGTGATATTTTTCCGAACCCTGCTGTTTACACACAAATTATACTGAGCCTATTAGCCAATAATGCCGCCCCCAAAAATGTGGCACCCAGTGGCGGACCGCACCCTCCGCCCACCCCTCTTTGCTGGGCGGACCGACTTGACATCGAATCCCTGTGTGAGTAGCGTAGAGTAAACAACATCTAGAATGGCATCGACATCGGGCGAGACAGCAAAGTGAATGCCTAAAGCAAAACACTCTGTGTGTATTATTTATTTATTTTTTGCGTATTATTGCTGAATCAGACACTGACTTATCGAACTCCAATTTTAATGCAAGTGACCTGGAGATCAAAAACGAAATTCAGGTACCTGCATCTGCTGATTGGTCCCCAGCTGACATACCTACGGCAACATTTGCCTGGGTGGATTACATAGGCATAGATCTGTGGGAGGCAAGATGGCTACTGGACTTCACCCAATGACATGGCGTGATGGTGGACACTACGGATTACCAGCCACTCAAATACTTCAAGCTGTTTATTTTTACCAGAGAGTGCCTTTCAGGTATGTAATAAGTATGTGAATTGACGTACTGTAGGGACTCATGGAACATAAAGCAGAGTGACATTTGTCATCAATAAGTAATTTGCGTTGATTTACGTGTGAAATCATTTCTTTGTGTGCTCTTCAGAAAACTGAGTTTTTTGGAAATACTAGGGGGCTTCGTCCCCTGCTCGCTTCGCTCGCCAACCCCTGTGTTTGGTTTTTTGGATACACACTTTGAAGATTTTGTTTTCTTTGAATTGTTGCTATTTCATTAGCTTCACTTTTATTTCAGAACTTCTGTAAAAACAATATTTGTAATCTTACGAGTCCCAATATGCTGAATCTTTTTAATGAGGTCAGGACAGGTTTCTCTGTTTGGAATTTCAGCACAGACAAAACGATCTGTATCATCAGCAGTTAATAATTTTTTTTTACAAAGTAAAAAAGTAAGTAGAGTCCTGCATTGGACTCCTGTCTGTAAAGTCGTGTTATTTTCCTCTCACAGTTCCAAAAGTTCATGGGGTTACCAAGGTGATACCCCAGCTTTTGTCTAGGTTTTTGTACAAGGGCTAGACGGAACGTTTTTGACTCCTGGGGTAAATTTAGCTTTTTAAATAAGCAGACAGATAAATATATATACATGAACAAAGTAACCAATAAATGCATGTGCAGTAAACTCCGTTTTTGAAATTCTCAAGATTCTTTATTTGTCACATGCATAGTTATACAGGACAACACGCAGTGAAATGCATCCTGGTCCGCTTATCAAAAACAGTGCAAAGTTAGAAGAATATCAGTTAGATTAACAAAAAGTCATAGATTGAAAGATAACAGTATAGTAGAACATAATAAATAAGTAAAATTATGTGAATAAAGTAGAATTAAGTGTTAAGGTGAAATAATGTAGTAATTATTGTGCAAAACCAAAGTTAGACTGGTGCATAGTTAAATGAGGCAGTTTGTTTGTTTGCGCTACTGCGATCTTTACTTTCTTTTTTTATATTTTCTAATTTTCCTACTTTCATATCCTTTAACTTTCTCCACATGTGTATGGCGCCGTTTTTTTTTTTTGTGCCTTTCTAATTTCACTGGTTTCATAATCTCTAACCTGCTCTGCATGTGTTTAGCGTCAACGTTTGTAAACGTCTTTATGAAGTTCTACTTTGTCATTTTACTCATTGTCTTTTAATTCTGAGCTGTACAGTACAATACATAGAACAGAATAAATCCTCAATACAATGTAAAAATAAAAATTCTAGAAGTACGGAGTAGAATTTCACATTAGATGATATCACATAATATGATTTGGATTTGTTTTAAGTCCTGGAGACCTCATTCATCAAGCTGCCTCCCCCATTTTGCCATTCAACATCTGAAATAGCACTAATCCGATGAAAGGACCCCTCATTCCCACGTCCCCATTCATTAGGGATGACTTTACCTTAGGCAGGCAATCTACAATTTAAAGAGATTGTTATTTTCTTGTGAATTGTTACGTATGCATTATTTTCACTTTTACTTTAAAAACTTTTGTAAAAACAATACTTGTCCTTTATTTTCGGCCTCGTGCCTGGTTACATCTCTTTCTTCCCAGACGTATAATGCTGCTCATGTTGTGAAGGGTGTTGCGGCTGAACGTATGCCAAGGATATGCCTTTGGATCATTTGCTGTCTTTTTGCTGCTTGTTAGCTGCCTCTTCTGCCTGTCGCATGTCGTTGTTTTAAGAGCTCCGAGCACATGATGCTTGCCTGCCAAAAGCAATCCAACAACTGCTAGCTTAGAGGTCTGTTGACTTGTTTTAAATGATGGCTCACTTCCTGGTCTCGCGTGACGTTGTTAAAGCAATACCTGTCTTTTATTTCTGGCCCCGGGCGTGGTTGAATTCTTTCTTGCAGGATGTATAACGCTGCTCACGTTCGGAAGGGGGTTTGGTTATAGCTGCTGTCGCGCTGCCCTTCGATCTCTTTAAAGCCTGTACAGCCGCTGTCCTTTTTGCTACGGCCCTGGGACAATCTCTTGGCACCAAGTTTCATATTTACAGTCCCCGCGAGACGCACCGTGACAAAGCTCCTTGGTCTCGCGGGTCTTTTAAATGTCTTTCGAGATTCTCACGTATCGTAGCCTTGCATTTGCTTTCCATTCCAGGATTTCATTTTATATATAGAGAGATGTTTACGCCTTTAACAAAAGGGGAAAAATCTAATTAGCCCTAAAAGAGTTAAGGTCTAATTAGTTAAAAGTAGCTGAATAACAGACAGTTTTTGCAGTACCTAAACTAAAGTGTTACCACTTTTTATTGTTCAAGATTGTACCATTTTATCAATAGAAATAAATTACAGGCCTGCTAATACAATCAGTTCAAAAACTGCTCAAGCGCTCGCAAAATGATAACGTTATCTGAATGAAATTGGGAATCCCTTTTATAAACACCAGGATCCTTTCTTCCCCTTTCTGTCTTCTCAGGCTCTTCACACACCCTCAACACTTTTTACATCTTTATGATAAAAAACTGAGGAAAAGATGCAATCTGTTTTTATATCACTGGAGAGTAACAGGGTGCATTATGGAGCAGTGATACTGCTGGTGTCTCACAGTACAGGGGCCGGGGTGTTACATACTCAAATCAAATGTATGTTTTTATTATATTATAGTAATAATAATAATAGCAGCTCACTACTCAAAATGAGGAGAGCCCAGGCTCGAACCCGCAGCCTTTTGCTTACGTGGCAGCAGCTGTTACTTCTGCTGCCAAATGTGGCACTTGGTGCCATGGCCCAACTGTCAAGTTGTTTTGCCTGCCCAAGGTAAAGTCATCATCGCAGGAATCATGGGAAGGAGGGGTCCTTTCATCGTTTCATTGGATTAGCTGGTCCAGTGCTGTTTCAGCCATGGAATGGCCATACAACCCCATCTGACATAAAGACGCACTATTGGTCTGCAGTGTACCACGATGCATACTACCGCCCCCCCCCCCCCCCCCCCCAAAAAGGGTTCTGACACACAAACGCTGGCGAAGCTGCCTTCTTCGTATCTCACCGTCACTTGAAATCAGCAGTTCTTAGCATTGCACCACGCAAGCTGTCGTATCAACCACCAACTGTAACTTGCTTTCTTTATTCTTCGGTTATAGTCTTGAATAAAAGTGCACTTTTATTTATGTGAAACCAGCTGTGTCAGATGGGGTTGTATGGATTGATTCTGAATGCGACTGCGAGAATGAAAAGTGAATTAAAAAAAAAAAAAAAAGCTAACCTTTACCAGTATCATAAGTTACACCGGCTGTTACAGACTGAAATCAAATTTATGTTGTTATTCTAAAATTGTAAGAATAAGAGCAGTTCATTTCTTGAAGTGGAGCCGTGCAGGATCGAACTTGCCACCCTCCGATTCCCAGTCAGGAACTGATACCATTACGCCACCGCGGCGGTTGTAGTAAGAGTGTCAATGTGGCATGCTAACGCGGCTTTTTTTTTTGTGCAGTTATATTTTTGAATAAAAGCGCACGTGTTCTCTTATTTGTACCTTTTGTGAAAGTGTTTCTTTGATATATGGACTTCAGGCTTCATACGTTATATAGTTTATGCCTACATTTTGTCATTTACTATTGGAATATGAAAAACGTTTCTGTTTTAAAAATGTGTTTGCACAGACTACTATAGAAACGGAACACACATGAAATGCGTGTATTCCAAATAACGCTAGAATTATTTCCACTCTAAAACTCCACTTCAATCCCAGATAATCAAATCAAAGCAAGGCATGAGCTAGGAGAAGTTCATTCTAAGTCGCTGGGGGGATGGAATAGCTGGCTGCTAGTAGCTTTTGTTTATCAGCACATTTAGATGACAAAGGACTCTGGAGGAGAGGTGCAAACGGATTTAAGACGCGATTTAAGGTGGGACGGATTTACGAGTTTTTTCATAGGCTCTGGTAATTCTAGTGTTAAAGCCCATTGCGGCACTTGTGTGATTTTGGGCTATACAAAAATAATTTGTATTGTATTGTATTGTATTGTGCTTCTACACCAACCAAGCAGACAGTCAACTTTCTGACAAATGATATTTGATTTGTTTTTACTTATTGACAACAACGTGTAAATTGAATAATTTCCTTTTCTTTGGTTATATTCTTGAATAACACAATAGCACACTTGTTTTGTTATACCTTTTGTGAAAGTGTTTATTTGATACTTGGACTTCAGTCTTCACACATTACGCACTTAACGTCAGCATTTTGCCAATTATTAGTAGAACATGAAAAAAAGTTTCTGTTTTAGTTACCGTATACGAGGGGGGACCCAAAAATAACTGGAATTTTGTTGTTGTTAGGTTGGTACTTGTAGTACGTGGTCGGGCCGCTAGGGAGATCTAGTTACACTCCTCACAAGTCAGTCTGCCAAGTGCCATCAGTCTGGAAGGTTGTGCTTGTGTTCAGTGAATTTTTTTGTAAAAGTAGGTTGCGCAACAGTGTGAGAAGGAAACGCCCTGATTTGTGGGAGTCGGGCGATTGGTTCTTTCATCATGACAACGCTCCATCTCACACTGCTCTCAGCATTCGCCAATTTTTGTCAAGAAACGGTATGACAACCCTGAACCACCCACCCTACTCACCGGCTTTAGCTCCGTGTGATTTCTTTTTGTTTCCTCGGATGAAAAAAGACTTGAAAGGAAGGCGTTTTGCTGACGTCGAAGAGGTAAAACAAGAAACGACCAGAGCGTTAATGGGCATTACTTCAGACGAATTTAAAAAATGTTTCGAACAATGGAACAAACGGTTAGATAAGTGTATTTCCGCCAATGGAGAGTACTTTGAAGGAGACTAATTGTAGTTTGTACAGAAAATTAAATTAAACACGTTTTAAAAATATTTCCAGTTATTTTTGGGTCCCCCCTCGTATACACGTATCTTGAAACCCGAAAAATCAATCATAAAAACTGGACCCTACTTATATACCCGTTCAAAAGTACGACAAATTTTTTTTTGTTACATCTTCTTGCCTCCTCCAATCTTGCTCCAGTTTCTCAGACACATCGAATTTTGTTGCCGCAGCGCAATTACCAATTTCTTTCACCAATTCAACGACTTTTAATTTAAAACCAGCTTCATATTTTGTTCTGATCGAACGCTCCATCGTAGATAAGGGATGCTCTTACGATAAAGGTGTTTGAGGGTGTGAGATACGAAAAAACAAAACAGTGCAAATGTCACATCGGAATAGTTCTGGTATTACCGTGCGGTCACGTAGGCACAACACATAGAAAAATAAGGCCGTGTGCTATGTGGTTACTCTCTCAGGTGGGTGTTAGTATATCTTAATCTCTTAGACCATTAGCATGAGTTTCCGCATTCAACTTATACCACCGACATTATAAAATCCGCTTATCTGTTGGAGAACTTAAACATGAGTATATACTGTGTGTGTTCAACATTTCCTGCCTTGCATTTCCTGTCATCCTACATTTACCCAGATCGTTGTAGACACGGAACACACATGAAATGTATGCATTCCAAGTAACGCTATATTATTTATTCGATACAACTCTAGGCACCTTACACCCAGATAAACAGACTTGAGCTTGGAAAACTTTACGACTGACTTCAGCTGAGTCGGTGGGGAATAGGATAGCAAGCTGCTCGCTGCTTGTGCTGATCGACACATTTACAAAACAAAAGACGCTAATGAAGAGGTGCAAAGGAATTTAAGGTGGCCCAGCATTGCAACATTTTTTGTATGCTTCAGGAATTCTGGTGTTAATGGCTCCTTATTAGCAATAAGATATAAATGACAAAGCAGCCAGTGCTTATCCATCTAACTTGTTTCCATTTACATCCGTGTGTATTCATCACACACCGTTTGATTTAATAAAAAACGTACAAGAAAAATGTGACAGACTGAAAATTATATGTTTTAGGCTGAAATTCATTTGGATGATATCATTGGAAAGGAAAACAAAATCTACGATATAAAAACCTTACATTGCAGACTAACAAGCCATCAGAGTAAATAAGGTCTGAGATTGGCAAGGATTGGTTTCGAATTGAGCAACTGGGTTGGAATGAAAACCTGCAGCTACTGCAGCCCTCCAGGGCCGACATTGCCCACCCCTGGGTTAGGTGAATTGGCGATACAAAATTGGCCCTGGCAGGTGTCTGGTGTGTGGGTGTTCAATGCAATGGACTGGTGCCCGGTTGAGGGTTTATTCACGCCTTGCGTCCAGTGCTGGCTGTTAAAGGCTCCAAACCACGACACCAGTCAGGAGTCAGTGGGTTACAAAATGACGTGACATGCACAGTAACCCCATGTAGCAAAAGTGACATTCTTGGCGATGCCTGTACATGCTAGCAAAAAATGATGTAATTAGTGCAGAGATAAGATAAATAATTTGTAGAAACTCTTAGAGAGCTTTTTAATAAGATAAATACTTTTTAGGCAATATTGGAATACTTTGCAGTCTATTCAAGACATGTAAAACTTCAGTATTAAAAGACATCAACTACATTTAAAACAGTATCATAACATACGTTTTCAAATGCTTTAAATCCAGTCACTTTTTTAAAAAAAATTCCCAGGAATAAAAACGCATTTCCATGGATTTAGCATTGACTGATCACCGGCAAAAGTATAAAGCTGAACTTTGATGTTGTTATAAAATTGATCTATGAATAATCCATGAACTTGAATCATTGGCTGAGAGCCTATTGTTTAGCTAAATTCACAGGGGGGCTTTAGTCAAGAAAAATGAAACTTAATGTAATTACAAATGCACTTAACTAAAATGAGAGCTTTAAAAAGGTGTTGTAAATTTGTGAAGTGTTTTATACATTCATAAGAGCTTGTCCATCCACATCATGATCGTATTCACATTCAAGGGAAGAAAAATGCAATAATGTACAACACAAAATAGCAAAAACAAGTTATTAGACTGTATTGTATTTTCTGGGACATCCTGAGGGATTCGTGGGTCCCCTCGAAGTTGCTGGATATCATGGCTGGCCAGTACACTGGTACTGTGAGTGCTGTGCAGAGTGGAGCCAGAACCTCTGTGTTTTTCCCAGTTGATTCTGGGGTCCGTCAGCGGTGTGTTCAATGCTTGTATGGCCTGTGAGTTGGGCAGGGGCGTGGGGCCCAGTGGCTTGAAGGCATCTGTTGGTGAAGAAGACTCACAGATCTTGACTTTGGTGACGATGCTGTGATCTTCACGGAGTCAATGGAGGCTCTGATTGGGGCGCTCGAGAGACTGAGCGAGGAGTCTGAGTGTCTGGGCCTGCAAGTATCCTGAATAAAAACCAACATCCAGGCCTTTAGTGACCTCTTGGGCACGGCCATCAGCACTGTGCCTGTCTGTGGAGTGAGTGTCGACCTCATCGAGAGGTTTACTTACCTCAATCTCATTGATCATGTGTGAGGGGGAGAGTGTATGTGTTTGTGAGAGGCCCTGAACTCCTGCCTTGTGCTGTTTGGTGCCTGGATACGCATGTCAATGTACTCGTAGTAAATAAGCGAGTGGGTGTGTGAGCCATACAATGAACTGGCACCTCATCCAAGCTTTACTACCAGAAGGTTCTGTGATCTGATGAGGCCAAAATTGAGCTTGCTGGCCATCAACAAAATCAGAGGATTTTCCGTTGCCACTTTTTAGTAAGGTTGTGATTGGTTGAGCAACCAGGTAACCAGTTTGCCACTCCTTCAGCCACTCCTTCACAGGTCCTCTATTTCTCATTTGTCTTCTTCAGTTTTCGTGGATGGCCTGCTCTAGGCAGATTTCCAGCTGTGCCATACTCTTTCCATTTCTTCATGATTGATTTAACTAGATATTTTCTTGTCTCCATCCCCTGATTTGTGCGTTTCATGGAGTTGCTTGGCGTCTTCTTTTGTCTTTGTTGTGTAGGTCAGGCCACCATATTGACTCCCAACAAGTTGGTCCTTCCACATTGAGGGGCACTTATAGAACAATCAGTTGAAACTCCAGACAGGTGACCCAATTCTTTGTCTCCAAAAGCCAATTGGCTGTACCAGTGATGGTTTAAGGGTGCCACATTAAAGGAGATGAATACTTATGAGTTCAAATAATTTGTTCGTCACATTTATAATGAAGAGACCTGTTTCACTTTGACATTAAAGAGACTTTTTCTGTTGACCAAATCAAAAGAAATGTTGTATATCAATAAAATCTGAAATCTCCCAAGGAAGTGAAGACATTTTATAGGCTGTGTATTTCTGAACAATAAACTGGTACAAGACAGATATGGAGTCAGATGAGGTGGCTCGGGCATCTGATCAGGATGCCTCCTGGACGCCTCCCTGGTGAGGTGTTCCGGGCTACGTCCAACCGGGAGGAGGCCCCGGGGAAAACCCAGGACACGCTGGAGGGACTATGTCTCCCGGCTGGGCTGGGAACGCCTCGGGATTCTCCCGGAAGAGCTAGAAGAAGTGGCCGGGGAGAGGGAAGTCTGGGTATCTCTGCTCAAGCTGCTGCCCCCGCGACCCGACCTCGGATAAGCAGAAGAGGATGGATGGATGGATGGAAGACAGATATGCCAGGCTCTTCCTATCAATTGGTGTATTTCAACAATTTTCATACTTCCCATTAATGAATGGAAACAAATGAGAAATTCTTGCATTATTTTCAAAGACTGAACTGAATATTAAACCCCAGCCAAATTGCATTGCTTAATTGCTTCTTAATTTAGGCTTTCAAAATGCTTGGTGATCTACGGCAGCACGTCCACCATCATTAATTTAAGGCATCTCTATTAATTTTATGTGCCCTGAAGGAAACGTGTTCGCTACTTCCTTAATTGCAACATGCATTCAATTAATAACTTGGTGTGTATCAGTTATATTATATATTAAAATTTGCTCTCACAAGAAAACTTAGCCGGCTAGAACGCTGACACAAAATTTGCAATTTTTGCAATATCCTGCAGGCAGATGTTTAATAATCTGATGGGGTAATCATAGCTAAAAACTTTCTAAATAAGCAGGCTATAGCAAAGACACTTCCTATTCAAACTTATTCATTTAGGAGAATGGCTTTCATTGTGTAGCTTGTGATCTTTGAGTTACGTCTTTGAACTGCTTTTGCATTTTTAACAATACAACCAAAAATGTTGAGCAGCCATAAATGCATTAAAAAGATACAATGTAATTATACACTGTAAGTCAGTCAGTCATTTCCTAAACCATTTAGTCTTGAACAGGGTCGTGGAAGGCTGCTGGAGCTTTTCCTAGGTAGCATAGGGAGCAAGGCAGGAAACCAAACCTGCAGAGAGTGCAAGTCCATCACAGTCCGAACACAAACACATACACACCGGGCCAATTTTGGGTCACCTAACCTACATGCCTTTCGGAGGAAACTGGAGCAACCAGAGGAAACTTATGCAGAGACATGGAGAACATGCAAACTCCACACTAGGAGGACCCGAGACCTGAACCCGGGTCTCCAAACTGTAAGGCTGAGGTGCCACCCTTGCACAATTACTTAGTGTACACAAATAGCTATTATAGTGCAAAAAGTAAGGCAGCATTGGTAAAAAGTCATGGTCTGAGTTGTTTTTTCAAATCTAAACTAGTCCAGTAGGAGCGTTATTGGGTGTTGAGAGCATGCTGCTTGAATGGATGAGTAGTCAGTCATTATCCAACCCGCTATATCCTAACACAGGGTCATGGGGGTCTCCATCCATCCATCCATTGTCTCCCGCTTATCCGAGGTCGGGTCGCGGGGGCAGCAGCTTGAGCAGAGATGCCCAGACTTCCCTCTCCCCGGCCACTTCTTCTAGCTCTTCCGGGAGAATCCCAAGGCGTTCCCAGGCCAGTCGAGAGACATAGTCCCTCCAGCGTGTCCTGAGTCTTCCCCGGGGCCTCCTCCTGGTTAGACGTGCCCGGAACACCTCACCAGGGAGGCGTCCAGGAGGCATCCTGATCAGATGCCCGAGCCACCTCATCTGACTCCTCTCGATGCGGAGGAGCAGCGGCTCTACTCTGAGCCCCTCCCGGATGACTGAGCTTCTCACCCTGTCTTTAAGGGAGAGCCCAGACACCCTGCGGAGGAAACTCATTTCAGCCGATTGTATTCGTGATCTCGTTCTTTCGGTCACTACCCATAGCTCATGACCATAGGTGAGGGTAGGAACATAGATCGACTGGTAAATTGAAAGCTTCGCCTTGCGGCTCAGCTCCTTTTTCACCACGACAGACCGAAGCAGAGCCCGCATTACTGTGGACGCCGCACTGATCCGCCTGTCGATCTCATGCTCCATTCTTCCCTCACTCATGAACAAGACCCGAGATACTTAAACTCCTCCACTTGGGGCAGGATCTCGCTACCAACCCTGAGAGGGCACTCCACCCTTTTCCGGCTGAGGATCATGGTCTCGGATTTGGAGGTGCTGATTCTCATCCCAGCCGCTTCACACTCGGCTGCAAACCGATCCAGAGAGGGCTGAAGATCACAGCCTGATGAAGCAAACAGGACAACATCATCTGCAAAAAGCAGTGACCCAATCCTGAGCCCACCAAACCGGACCCCCTCAACGCCCTGGCTGCGCCTAGAAATTCTGTCCATAAAAGTTATGAACAGAATCGGTGACAAAGGGCAGCCCTGGCGGAGTCCAACTCTCACTGGAAACGGGTTCGACTTACTGCCGACAATGCGGACCAGGCTCTGGCAACGATCGTACAGGGACTGAACAGCCCTTATCAGGGGGGCCGGTACCCCATACTCTCGGAGTACCCCCCACAGGATTTCCCGAGGGACACGGTCGAATGCCTTTTCCAAGTCCACAAAACACATGTAGACTGGTTGGGCAAACTCCCATGCACCCTCCAGGACCCCTGCTAAGGGTATAGAGCTGGTCCACTGTTCCGCGACCAGGACGAAAACCACACTGTTCCTCCTGAATCCGAGGCTCGACTATCCGACGGACCCTCCTCTCCAGGACCCCTGAATAGACTTTTCCAGGGAGGCTGAGGAGTGTGATCCCTCTGTAGTTGGAACACCCCCCTCCGATCCCCCTTCTTAAAGAGGGGGACCACCACCCCGGTCTGCCAATCCAGAGGCACTGTCCCTGATGTCCATGCGATGTTGCAGAGGCGTGTCAGCCAAGACAGTCCTACAACATCCAGAGCCTTGAGGAACTCCGGGCGTATCTCATCCACACCCGGGGGCCCTGCCACCAAGGAGTTTTTTGACCACCTCGGTGACCTCAGTCCCAGAGATGGGGGAGCCCACCTCTGAGTCCCCAGGCTCTGCTTCCTCATTGGAAGGCATGTTAATGGGATTGAGGAGGTCTTCGAAGTATTCCCCCCACCGACCCACAACGTCCCGAGTCGATGTCAGCAGCACACCATCCCCACCATATACAGTGTTGACACTGCACTGCTTCCCCTTCCTGAGACGCCGGATGGTGGACCAGAATCTCCTCGAAGCCGTCCGAAAGTCGTTCTCCATGGCCTCCCCGAACTCCTCCCACGCCCGAGTTTTTGCCTCAGCAACCACCAAAGCCGCATTCCGCTTGGCCTGCCGGTACCTATCAGCTGCCTCCGGGGTCCCACAGGACAAAAGGGTCCCATAGGACTCTTTCTTCACCTTGACGGCATCCTTCACCACCGGTGTCCACCAACGGGTTCGGGGATTGCCGCCACGACAGGCACCGATCACCTTACGGCCACAGCTCCGGTCAGCTGCCTCAACAATAGAGGCACGGAACATGGCCCATTCGGACTCAATGTCCCCCACCTCCCTCGGGATGTGGTCGAAGTTCTGCCGGAGGTGGGAGTTGAAGCTACTTCTGACAGGGGGCTCTGCCAGACGTTCCCAGCAGACCCTCACATCACGTTTGGGCCTACCACGCCTGACCGGCATCCTCCCCCACCATCGAAGCCAACTCACCACCAGGTGGTGATCAGTTGACAGCTCATGGGGGTCTGCTGGAGCCAATCCCAGCCAACACAGGGCACAAGGCAGGAACAAATCCCGGGCAGGGCGCCAGCCCACCGCAGAGCACACACACACACAGACATTCACTAGGAACAATTTAGGATTGCCAGTGCACCTAACCTGCTTGTCTTTGGACTGTGGGAGGAAACCGATGGGGAGAACATGCAAACTCCACGCAGGGAGGACCCAGGAAGTGCGCATTAAGATCTCAAGATGCCGGTCTGCTTATGATTCCAAGGATTAATAAAATAACAATGGGAGGTCGAGCTTTTAGTTACAGGGCCCCTAAACTGTGGAGTGGTCTACCTGCTTCTATGATTAATAAAGTATCTATCTATCTATCTATCTATCTATCTATCTATCTATCTATCTATCTATCTATCTATCTATCTATCTATCTATCTATCTATAACAGATGCCCATTCGGTCTCAGCTTTTAAATCCCGGCTGAAGACTCACTACTTCAGTTTAGCACACCCTGACTAGAGCTGCTGATTAACTGTACAGACTGCATCTCTGTTGTTAGTCATTAGCACTAAAACATAAGTAACACGATAGTTATAATTTGATACTAACCCTCACCTATTCTGTTTCTCTTCTCGGTACTCAAATGTGGCACTTGGTGCCACGGCCTACCTGCCAAGTTGTTTTGCCTGCCTAAGGTAAAGTCATCCCTGATGGAGGATCGCAGGAATCGTGGGAAAGAGGGGTCCTTTCATCGAATTAGCACTGTTTCAGCCGTGGAATGGCCAAATGGGGGAGGCAGCTTGATGGTAGAGGTCTCCAGGACTCTAAAAATCCAAATCTTATCATGTGATATCATCTACTGTTAAATTCTGCTCCATACTTCTAAAATTTTAATTTTTATACTGTATTGAGGATTTGTTCTGTTCTGTGTATTGTATTGTATTGTATTGTATTGTATTGTATTGTATTGTATTGACCCCCTTCTTTTGACACCCACTGCACGCCCAACCTACCTAGAAAGGAGTCTCTCTTTGAACTGCCTTTCCCAAGGTTTCTTCCATTTTTCACTACAAGGGATTTTTTGTTAGGACTTTTTCCTTGTCTTCTTAGAGAGTCAAGGCTGGGGGGCTGTCAAGAGGCAGGGCCTGTTAAAGCCCATTGCAGCACTTCTTGTGTGATTTTGGGCTATACAAAAAAAAAAAAAAATTGTATTGTAAGTGAACTGGATGAGTAGTAATTTTCTTAAACTAAGTAAGGAGAAAACAGAAATTCTTAGAGACTGGCAAAAATGGGTATAGTAAGGGTATTAGACATAAACTTGATCCACTAGGCTTAAAAGTCAAGACAGAGTTAAAGAATTTAGGGGTAACTATTGACTCTGACCCAAATTTTAAATCACATATTAATCAGATCACTAGGACAGTATTTTTTCACTTAAGAAATGTAATAATAATAAATATTAGCAATATATTTTATCTGCGGGGGGTTGGCACCCTGCCCAGGATTGGTTCCTGCCTTGTGCCCTGTGTTGGCTGGGTTTGGCTCCAGCAGACCCCGTGACCCTGTGTTCGGATTCAGCGGGTTGGAAAATGGATGGATGGAATACATTTTATTTATACAAGGGGCCTTTCTAAGAACTCAAGGACACCAAACAAACAATAAATAAACACATTATAAACAACTTAAAACATCAGAAAATACAGAAAATATAAAAATTAAAACCAAACAAAGCCACTGTAATCAAAGAGAAAAAGCCATTTTAAACATACGGGTTTTAAGTTTATATTTGAAGGTTGAAAATTATTTGATATTTCTAATGTCAGATGGTAGTGAGTTCCAGAGCTTGGGAGCAGAATGGCTGAATGCTCCGCTCCCCATGGTGGTTAGACGGGTGAGAGGAACGGTCAGTTGGATGGAGGAAGAGGATGTAAGGTTACGGGAGGGAATGGCAACATGAAGAAGGTTGGACAGATATGGAGGGGCGAGGTTATGAATGGCCTTAAATGTTAACAGCAGAATTGTAAAATCAATTCAAAACTTAATTGGGAGCCAATGAAGCTGCTGTAAGACCGGAGTAATATGGTGAATAGATGGGGTTTGAGTAATGATGCGGGCAGCAGAATTCTGGACCAGCTAAAACTTATGAAGAGATTTATTAGAGAGACCAAAGAGGAGTGAATTGCAATTGTCCAGACGAGAAGTAACAAGACTGTGAACAAGAATGGCAGTGGTATGGGGACTGAGCGAGGGGTGGATGTGACTAATATTACGTAGGTGGAAGTTTGCAGACCGGGTGATGTTATTAATGTGAGATTGGAAAGACAGAGTACTGTCAAGGAAGACACCCAGACTCTTAACCTGAGGTGATGGGGAAACAAAGGAGTCATCAAGAGCAAGTAAAAGATTATTGGCTTTGGATAATGATGATTTTGAGCCAAAACCTCAGTTTTGTCACTGTTTAATTTAAGAAAATTTGAAAAAAAACAGGATGTAATTTCAGCAATGAAGTCAATACGCGAAGATGGTGGAAAAGAAGAGGTGGGTTTACTAGCAAGGGAGAGATGGGTGTCATCAGCATAACAGTGAAAATTAATCTTATATTTACTAAAGATATTGCCAAGGGAAAGAAGGTAAATAATAAAAAGAAGAGGGCCCAGAACAGAGCCCTGAGGCACACCTGAAGTAACAGCAGTGGGTTGGGATGTGAAAGTTTTAAGCTGAATGAAGCTGAATGAATGTAGCAAAAGTTACATCCCTTATACTATACACTGCTGAAAACACATTACTTTAACATGGCTTTCTCAGAGCTTCATCTTAGTTTAATCCTCATGCTCTGTATATTCAATTAATTATCATTATTATTCGTGGTGGCTCCAAAATTTCGTTCTTCAATTTCGTTGTTCCTTTGTAAAAGTGACAATGACAATAAAGATTTATCTATCTACCTATCTATCTATCTAAAATCCACTCTAACCCCTACTTTCTCTGCTGTTCTTTTTCCGGTTTTCTGTGGTGGAGATTTGCGTCACCACCACCCGGTCAAAGCACCGTGTTGTCCCTACATTGATGTCCACATGACCATCATCATCAAATTCTTCCATGAGAACCCTGAATACAATGAGGACTGATTGAGATCATTAATGTCAGGTAGACTGCCTAGAGGGGGCTAAGTGGTCTCGTGGCCTCGGACCCCCTGCAGATTTTATTTTTTTTCTCCAGCCATCTGGAGTTTTTTTGTTTTTTCTGTCCTCCCTGGCCATCGCATCTTACTTTTATTCTATGTTAATTAGTGTTCTCTAATTTATTTATTTTGTTTTTATTCTCTTTCTTCATCATGTAAAGCACTTTGAGCTACACTGTTTGTATGAAAATGTGTTACAGAAATAAATGTTGTTGTTATAACTTTGCAAGATGCTGAAAAACTGGTTCATGCTTTTGTTTTCAGTTGGCTAGATTACCGTAACCCACTCCTCTCAGGACCACCCAAAAAAAGATATCAATCAATTACAACGAGTGCAGAATGGAGCTGCCAGAATCTTAACTTGGGCCAATTTAGCATCGCCAATTCACCTAACCTGTATGTCTTTGGACTGTGGGAGGAAACTGGAACACCAGGAGGAAACCCACACAGACACGGGGAGAACATACAAACACCACGCAGGGAGGTCTCAGCACATGACCACCTTACTGCGAGTCCGCAGTGTTACTACCGTGCTGCCCTTGATTTCAAAATTTCATAAATTATTGGAAATCAGTTATTAACACTAGAATCTCAGAGGCCTATGAAAAAACTTATAATCCCAGGCCTGTTTATTGGTAGTGCTTGATAACCCTGATGCTCTTGGTTCTCTCATCCAATGTCTTAGCAGCATTACCGATTGGATGAGTACAATTTTTCTCAAATTAAATAAGGGAAAAACAGAAATCTTAGCGATTGGAAAATACGGTAATAGCGAGGGCATTAGAAATAAATTTGACCCCTTAGGTTTAAAAATCAAGGCGGAGGTGAATTTAGGGGTAATCATTGACTCTGATCTGAACTTTAAATCATATATTAACCAGATTATGAGGACTGAATTTTTTCAGATGAGAAATATAACAAAAGTTAGATCTTTTATAACTTTACACGATGTTGAAAAATGAGTTCACACTTTTGTGTTTAGTCGACTAGATTACTGTAACGCAGTCCTAAAAGGACTACCTAAGAAAGACTTCAGTCGGTTACAGTTAGTGAAGAACACAGCCAAAAGAGTATTAACTAGAAAAAGAAAATCTGAGCACATCACACCAGTCTCAGTGTCATTACATTGGTTGCCTGTGTCATTCAGAATTGACTTTAAAATACGGTTTATAAATACTTAAACAATCTGCTCTATCCTATATTGTGGAATACCTGTCCCCCTACACTCCAAGTCGTAACCTTAGATCTTTGAATGGAGGCCTTTTGCTGCTATGCACCTAAAATCGGTAATACTTTACCGATAGAAATTCCCTAGGTTAATACTGTGGAACATTTTAAAAGCTGCAAAAAAACCATTCTTTTAATTTGGCTTTTTCATAGCTACATTTCAGTTGTATTCCTTATAGATAGATAGATAGATAGATAGATAGATAGATAGATAGATAGATAGATAGATAGATAGATAGATACTTTATTAATCCCAATGGGAAATTCACAAATATAGACCAGGGGTCTCCAACCTTTTTCCCCCTGAGAGCTACTTTTACAAAATGAAAATGGCCGAGAGCTCCTCCTGTTTTCTAACGTTTATTCTCATAGCTTATTTCAAACCAAACAAACAGAATAAGCTTGTTTTGCTGGAACATCTACAAAATTTTGGTGTCCACAGCTCACATTTTGCATTAAAATATTACAAAAAATATTTAATTCACCTACAGGTGCATTTTGTGTGTCTGTATGCATTTTCTAGTGTATCTCACACTACTGAATTAAAACATGAATGCTGTAACAATGCAATTCCAAATACACAGATATTCCTTATTAATTGTCATTTTGTCACATGTCACTGTGTCACTTTATTCACAGGTCCAGTTGCATGTGTGATGTGTTTTTTAGTTTGTCAGATGACTGGCACTGAGGTGTACGGTGGAGTGGAGCCACTGAGGTTCACTCTTATGGAATCATTTAAATGTTCGTCTGTCACTCTTGGTCTGAACGTTAATTTCCTGACATTCATGTCAGACTCTCAGAGGTATGGAGACCCAAACAAAGAAGACATTGTCAGAGCTGCTTGGTGAAGATTCTTATAGTTATCAGGCTTTACTAAGCTCCAGAAATGTTGAGAATGCTGTTGAGAATTTAAATGCACATTATTTTGAAGGTTTACTAATATATAATATATAAAATCCAATGTCTCTCTGTCTGTCTGTCTGCTTTTCACGAGAGAACTACTTAACGGATTTAGATCGGGTGTTATTCTATAATTTTCTTGAACATTCCAGTTGATTTTGCGACTTCTCTCATTTCGCTGTGTATCAGAGTTCACTTGCGGTACCGATTTATTTGCGCAAATCCGAGATCCACACAATGGGCCGAAGCGAGGGGCCTTCCTCACTCACTTGCCAGCTTCGGGGTGTGTTCCTTAACTCTGCTTAGTTAGCGAACGAGCGAACAATTGAATTCAACTTTGTTTGATATTAAAAATAAAGTGTTACTTAGGTCTTGATGAGTTTGATTCCGGATATTCTCTTAAGTGTATGCCACATTGAAACAATAGATTGCAATTCAGATTCTGGATCGTGATTTTGTGTTAAAAGGATTGTAATATGATTTTTCGGAAAGATTGCCAACCCCTAATTTGACTAATCAAGTTTTCAAATTTATGTAGGATTCATTAAACCTTTGGCAAAGGCGGTAGCTCGCGAGTGATGTGTTGGAGACCACTGTTATAGACTATATGGGTATAGAATTATTACATTCTTCAGGCATCCACATCTGTACTAATCTCTCTTTTCTGGTTCTTTAATCCCTGCCACCACCACTTGATCAAAGCACCATGAAGCCCCCTGAAAAGATGGAATGAAGGCTGGTGTCTCAGCTGTCCAACTTCATCATGTGAAGCATGAAAACAACCAGGACTGATTTAAGAACATTCATGTTAGGTAGAATGTCCAGTGTGGGCTGGTTGGTCTTTTTGGCCTTGGAACCCCTGCAGATTTTGTTTTTTTTTTCTTCTCCAACCTAACTGCTTTTTTTCTGTCCTCCCGGTCATCTGACCTTACCTTGTTTTGTTGTTACTTATCTTATATATAAACCTCTACTTGTGAAAGTGTGTGTGTGTGTGTCTGTCTGTCCGACCCGGAAGTGCGAGGCTACAGAATGAGGCTCAAAGAGCCGGCAAGGCAGCCCCAAGTTGACGAGTCGGAAGAAGAAAGATGTAGGAGGCTACAGAATAAAGATGAAAGAAAGCGACTCCATTGCCAAAGTGGAAAGAGACGAGGAAAGACAAACGAGAGAGAAACTCGCTTAGCCATTGAAAGACAAAGGGGGCGAGCACATCCGCAAAAACGAAATTGCTGACTCTGCATTTCAAATTTTTTTCTGATGATTTCAATAGTTTCTAGGAGCATGGGCTTTTTATAGTAAGTAAGTTCTTTAATATTATTGCCTAATCTTAATTGCTTTTCTTGTCTTGTAACTTTTTCTTTGTTACCTTCTAAAGCATATTGAGCTACATTGTTGTATGAAATTGTACTATAGAAATAAATATTGTTGTTGTTGAATGGGGTGGGGCTCCGGGGTTTTCTGTTCCTCCACTCTAAAGAAACAGACAACAGAACAGATATTAGTGACGGTGTCACACTTAATTTCTTTATCTATATTTGTCCACCAGAAACCCGTAAAATATTTTCCATGCCCATGTGTTTGACGGTACAGAAGCTTAGCTAAAAAATAATGCAACAAATAAAATCATTGTCCCAGAATAACCTATAAGAAGAAATATGTTCTTACAAAAAGAACTCAAGGAAACGTGTGAAAAATTTATAACAAGCACAGTTCATAACGCACCTGTGATATGCTGAGTATTCACTAATGTGACAGTTCAGATTTTGATCGTCGCGTTCATCTTCAAATAAAAAACAAATTCTGCGCATGAAATTTGATTTCAGGTGCAGCTTTTGGGACTGTATCCAGTGTGTAACGCCAGCCAGATGATTATATTTCTAATTTTCTTTTTATTAACTTTCACCTACTGAAGTTATGTACAGTCAGCATGAAAAGTTTAGACAATGAAAAAACTCAACCCCTTGTGTGCACATCCGCCTTTTATAATGGAAACAGTAATTCATATTAACCACTCATACTCCAAATCATTTACATTACAAATGAGATTTGCTTTCACCTAACATGAACTAAAGAGATGTGGATTGTCCTTAATTCAAACATACATTTCATTTATAAATCAAAAGGACTTGGAGAAGCTTCAGAACAGATACAGTCCCACGCCAAAGATGAATTCTGAAACTAGAAGCTGTTGGCATCAGAGGTAACCTTACAAAAAAGTTGGTTAACTGACAGAAGACAAAGAGTACAATGTACGAGCAGAATACTCCACGTGGACTGCGGTCATCAGTGGAGCCCCTCTGGGGTCTGGCCTTGCACCATTACTTCTTTTTGATTAATATTAATGACATTGATTCCAGTGTAGCTGGTAAACTTGTGAAATTTGTAGACGACACTAAAATTGGAGAAATGGCAAACACTGTGAAAGAAGCAAAAAACAATTCAGAAAGACCTGGATAAGTTTCAGACCTGGGCAAACACCTGCAAAATGGAGCTTAATGTGTAAAACTGTAAAACTGTGGGCAAAAGGGATGTCAATTATAACTACAAGATGGTCGGCACCGTCCTACAGGAGGCAACCTCCAGTTCTCAGGTCCTTACATTGGCTCCTGGTAACATTTAAGGCAGGTTTCAAACTCTTGCTTTTGACATATAAAAGATTAAATGGCAGAAGCCATGCTTACTTATCTGAATTTGTCATTACTTATGGTTTGCTTTACTTTGGAAAATGGCTTGTAATGGTAGTTGCTGTGTATTTTGCTGTATAAAATAAAGATGACGTAATTGGCGGACATTGCCTTAGAAAATCACCTTAGTCAATGGGTAAGTCTCTCTGGCAGGGTCTTAAATTGGTTTGAGTCCTACCTGGCAGGTAGAAAATTCTTTGTTATTTGTGGTAATTATACTTCGAAGACACATGATACTCTATATGGTGTTCCACAAGGCTCTATCCTGGGGCCACTGCTCTTTTCGATCTCCATGCTTCCGCTAGGTCAGATTATCTTGGGGCATAATGTGAGCTACCACAGCTATTCTGATGACACACAACTGTATTTATCAGTAGCACCTGATGACCCCGACTCTCTTGATTCACTAACACAATGTTTTATTTGTGTTTCTGAATGGATGAGTAGCAATTTTCTCAAACTAAATAAGGAGAAAACAGGAATTTTAGTGATTGGCAAAAATGGATATAATGAATGTATTAGAAATAAACTTGATGCATTAGGATTAAAAGTCAAGACAGAGGGATAACTATTGACTTTGACCTGATTTTTAAATCACATATTAATCATATTACTAGGACAGCATTTTTTCACTTAAGAAATATAGCAGAAGTTAGACCTCTTATAACTTTGCAAGATGCTGAGAAATTAGTTGACGCTGTTGTTTTCAGCCGGCTAGATTCCGTAACGCACTCCTCTCATCTTGGCTCACCCTGTACATTTATAATATACATATATTTATTTTTATTAATTTACTTGTTTATTAGTTGATGGATTGGCGGAATTATTTGTCCTGTAAGTCTGTATCTTTGTTTTTTATGATGTTGCTGCTGTATGCATCTGAATTTCCCCTTTAGATTAAATAAACTTTATTAATCCCATCTATGAATTGAAGTCTCATTCATTGACTATAGTGAAAGTATATCTTATGCTTTGGTGAACTGCTTTGCTGCTGCTGCTCCCATTTAGGTTTCCTTACACCACCTAAGTTTGTAGAAAGCAATTACTGTTCTTGATTGTTATTCAGCCATGCCATTGTGAGGAATAACATTTCTCACCTTTCTTTACAGTTTTGCTTGCCTGACCCATCTAACAAGCAGAAAAACTGCATAAGACACTTTTTATGTGATATAAAATGGCATTTTGTTTAATAATTCATCATGTAATCTTCTTCTTCTTTCGGTTGCTCCTGTTAGGGAGATCATCTTTTTCCATATCTTCCTGTCCTCGTCATCTTGTTCTGTCGCCCCCATCACCTGCATGTCCTCTCACCACATCCATAAAACTTCTCTTAGGCCTTCCTCTTCTCCTCTTACCTAGCAGCTCTATCCTTAGCATCCTTCTCCCAATATACTCAGCCTCTCTGACTTTGTCTCCCAACTATCCAATTTGAGCTGACCCTCTAATGTACTCATTTCTAATCTTATCCATCCTCGTCACACCCAGTGCAAATCTTAGCATCTTTAACTCATAGTAATTCATCATGTAATGGTTACCGTAAAATAAAACCCAAGGTAGTGAGCATTGGGTGCAGCGTATGTTGCCGTGGCAACCCAATATTCCCATAATACCAGCTTCTTTCGTTTACCATCTTGTTTCGGAGTGCAGTTGTTCATTCAATCAGTTTACTTACATACGTAAAAAGACAAAAAAATGTTAGGTTATAAAATAAAGACCATTAAATATATGAGGGGGAACCCAAAAATAACAAGATTTTTTTTTCTGGAGGCTGGAGAGGTATTAGTTCTGATGTTTGCCAAATACAACTAATATGTAGCTACAGAAAAGCCAAAGTATAATAAATGTGTTTTTCACTGTTTTTTAAATGTCCCACTCTATTAACCTGGTGAATCTCTATTGGTAAAGTATTCCACATTTTTGGTTCATAACAACAAAATGCTGCCTTAACACTTCTTTTAAGCTTGGCTCTTGGAATTATAAACAGACCACCATTAGAAGATCTAAGGTTACGAGTTGGGGTGTAGGAGGACAGGCATTCCAAAATATAGGGAAGAGGAAAGATTGTATATACTATTAGTAATATTTTAGTTTCAAAATTACACGGGTAACCAATGTAACGATGCCAAGAGTGGTGTGATGTGTTCAGATTTTCTTTTTCTGGTTAATATTCTTGCTGCTGCATTCTGCATTAACTGCAACAGATTAATATCTTTCTTAGATAGTCCTGCGCATTACAGTAATCCACGATGACTAAAAACGAAAGCGTGGATTCATTTTTTTTTTAAACATTTTATTGAATGTTTAACTGAGTCCTAGTAATCTGATTAATGTTTAGTTTATAGTTTAGGTCAGAATCCATGATTAGGCCTATACCTAAATTCTTTACTTCTGTCTTGACTTTTAATGCTAAAGGATCAAGTTTATTTCTAATGCACTTTCTTCCATTCGCTAAGATTTCTGTTTTTTTCTTATTCAGTTTGAGAAAGTTAATATTCATCCATATGAAAAACTAAGAGATCAAAGAGAATCAGAGTCATCGGACACCATAGATAAGTCTTCAGAGCTCTGGTAGCTCACCTTGTATTTTGATATAATCTGATCAAATAGAAGCATGTAGATTGACAAAAAGTAGCAGACCCTGAGTAGATACTTGTTTTACACCATATACAATTTTATGGACCTCCGAAGTTCAATCACCACAACTAATAAAGAATTTTCTACCTGTTAAAAAAGACTGAAACCAATTTAAGACACTGCCTGAGAGGCCCACCCTTTGTCTAAGGTGATTAATAAAAATACTGCCATCTACGGTGTCAGATTCCATAATGAAGTATCTTCAGATCTTGATGAAATGTTATTTTGGGGAAATCAGGTGAGTAGGATTTATAAATTTAATGTCTTGCATAACTTGTTCTTGCCAAACCTGTTGTAATTTACTTTCTGTTTACCTGTTTGCTCACACATCTCTTTGACCCACTCAGTATAAAATATAACGTTCTGCAGTCAAGATGAGAAGGCATTGTCTTTAACACTTCTTGAATACTTCATATGCGAATCCAAGTTCAGACGTGCGATGTGATCAGACTGCATGATTGTGTTCTTTTTTGATTAGTACAGACATGAATGTATGATTTGTTTAGGCCCAAATCTGTGTAAACAATTACTTTTTTATATAAATGAGGCTCACTGGTTATAGGAAATAATGCTGCTTAATAAATTGGACAAAAGAGCTGTCATTTTTAAATGGGGATTCACCAATTAATCCCACATACTAAGTTTTTTAATTTAAAATTAAAGGGAAGAGAAAAATGATCAGAAGTTTTCTGTAGTACTTATGCCTGCTTTAAGAAGACACAGGATCACTAACGATGGAACAACATCCCCGTCTCAATTTTTGCCTTTCTCCAACAAAGTAATGGATGATGATAAGTACATTTTTTTTTTTATTTCTACACTTTCATCCCTGGCAAATAAAGATTATAAAATAAAATAATGCCCCCGTTTTTCACATTTCTGTCATTCAGACAAAAATGCTTAAAGGCTATAACGTTACAGCTGTATTTCGACATCCTCATCACATAATATACATGCTTTATAATTATCTATATTCTTGTTAAACGGGTCTACTAGTGTAATTGATGCGGTAAACGAAAGAAGCTGGTATTCTGGCAATATTGGGTTGCCATGGCAACATATGCTGCACCCGATGCTCACTACCTTGGGTTTTATTTTAGTGAAAGCATTACATGATGAATTATTAAACAAAATACCATTTTATATCGCATAAAAAAGTGTTTTATGCTGTTTTTCTGTTTGTGAGATGGGTCAGGCAAACAAAACTGTAAAGAAAGGTGAGAAATGTTATTCCTCACAATGGCATGACTGAATGGCTGAATAACAATCAAGAACAGTAATTGCTTTCTATAGACTTAGGTGGTGTAAGGAAACCTAAATGGGAGCAACAGCAGCAAAGCAGTCCACCAAAGCGAAAGATATACTTTCGCTGTAGTCAATGAATGAGACTTCAATTCATAGATTAGATTAAATAAACTTTATTAATCCCAAGGGGAAATTCAGATGCATACAGCAGCAAAATCATAAAAAACAAGGATACAGACTCACAGGACACATAATTCAGCCAATCGATCAACTAATAAACAAGTAAATTAATAAAAATAAATATATCCATATTATAAATGTACAGGGTGAGCCAAAATGAAGTATCACATTTCTCAAAGTCATTGTGCAAGCCATGAGGGTTAGGGCATATACAGTACACTAGCATGGAACAATACAAAATGTACTGACACTCAAAAGGAATCTTACATTGTATTATGGCAGAAGGAAGAAGGAGCCATCACACTATGCTATTAGGCAACACGTACGTAAGTAAACTGAGTGAATGAACCGTTGTACTCCGAAACAAGACATGCAATGTCCGTCAATTACGTCATCTTTATTTTATACAGCAAAATATCCGGCAACTACCATTACAAGCCTTTTTCCAAAGTGTAAGTAATTATAACTTCAGATAAGTAAGCATGGCCCCTGCCATTTAATCTTTAATACAGCAAAAGGAAGATTTTGAAAACTGCCCTAAACTTTCCCGGGAGCCAGTGTAAGGACCTTAGAACTGGAGTTATGTGTTTGTACTTTCTACTTCTTATAGTAATTCTTGCAGCAGCATTGAATTACCTGAAAGACTGTATAAAGAATGATTTGCAATGCATTGCCTTAGTCAGTCCTACTAAAAGTAAATGCATGAATTTATTTCTCAGTATCCTGCATTTTGAGAGAAAATTAATTTTCCAACATGTTTAAGATGGAAAATAGCAATGCATACAGCTGAACCTTCACTTGGATGCTTAGGTATATCTTTACCTATATTGTTGGATCAACTAAAAGAGAAAGGTTTTACATTAACCAAGTTTTACTTGAAACTAAGTGAAGACTACCTGGCACAAAGGAATACTCCTAGAAGATTTGTTTGCCTAAGACACCCTGACATAACAAAAGAAGTGCCCTTAAATAACAGTTGCATATTGATTAACCTAAGTGCCATAGGATGTCCAAAAATTATAAATACTCATGCAATTTTAAATTCTGTCTCTGCCTCAGTTCAGCCTGAAACCTGCTTAAAGTAACTGCTGGACTCCCTTGGTAGCTTGATATAAATGAAAGAACCTTCAAATCATCCAGAACTTCAACTGATTATTAATAAACTGAAAACCCCTAACACACCCAAGACTCCATTATGCACGGACTGTCTATTAAACCCATGTGTTGGCATTTCTGCCTACCAGACTCGAAGATTGTCAGCCACAGTGTGCCCACTAGGCAGTTGGGGCTTTGACCACCAAGGTACACCATTGCTCAGTTGCCATATTGAGCAAACCAACCTGGAATTAATAAGGAAGCTCTTAATTTCCAGTTGGGAAACCACTGACAGAATAGCATTGAAGGCAAACTATTCTTCTACTCAGTATAATCTGAACATAATACCATTAGCAGAAGCACAGGCAGAAGTTCTACATAAAGTATACAACTTGGACTCTTGTAGTTGCTGCAGTTTTGAAATTGTCTTCATTCTCTGTCCAGGAAGCTCATTTCTTAGTTACATGGCCTCCCAAAAGTCAAACTCACAGCCACTTATGCCGTTCTTAGATGGGGAAAAAGACAAAACACCTCTCGGTTGTCTGGTTTATATCACCCATCCTGTGAGTATTCAGTCGTGCCTCCTTGTTACCCTAATTCTAAATAAGACTTTAAAAGCACTCAGTAAATAATTAATATATAGATACATTTTTTGAACGATTGGATCAAACCTTCAACTGATTATTTAATAAACGGAAAATCCCCAAGACTGTCTATTAAACCTGTGTGTTGCCATTTCAATTTACCAGACTCGAGGATTGTGTCACACATGCACGTCAGAGGAGCACATTCAGGGCTCATCCAAACTATGCAATACCCTACCGGGGTGACAGGGGGTGCCACTGCTAACAGTCTCATTTTTTTTTATCTTCCACAGCAGCGAGAAGACACCCTTTTGAGTCTCATTTGGATCTGGACAGCTTTGAGAATGTAGTTCTTAGACTCATGATAGCTCTAGAAACAGCCATTAATGTCCACCTTGAGCTCCTGTTTTTTAATTTTTTTTGTAATCAGAACACTAAAGCAATCGAGAACATGTCTTTCAGCCCAGCAAAGCTCGCCTTTTCTATCCACTTAATTCTTCTAAAAAAACATCAAGTTGAGTTTTAAAAGTCCCTGAAGTTCTATTGTCTACCACACTACTTGGTCACTTATTCCATGTGTCTATGGGTCTCTGTGTGAAGAAAACCTCCCTAATGGTTGTGCAAAATGTCCTTTAAGAGGCTGATGGAGAGAAGGTTGGATGATGTGGAGATAGTGAATCAGGAAGTTGCAATGGATTAGCGAGGATGAAGTAAGGACAGCTATGAAGAGGATGAGGAATTGAAAAGGCCGTTGGTCTAGACGACATACTTGTGGAAGCATGGAGGCGTTTAGGAGAGATGGAAGTGGAGTTTTTAACCAGATTGTTTAAGGGAATCTTTAAAAGTGAGAAGATGCCTGAGGAGTGGAGAAGAAGTGTACTGGTGCTGATTTTTAAGAATAAGGGGGATGTGCAGAGTTGTAGTAACTACAGGGGAATAAAACTGATGAGCCACAGCATGAAGTTATGCGGAAAGAGTAGTGGAAGCTCAGTTAAGAAGTGAGCTGATGATTAGTGAGCAGCAGTATGGTTTCATGCCAAGAAAGAGCACCACAGATGTGTTGTTTGCTCTGAGGGTGTTGATGGAAATGTACAGTAATCCCTCACTTATCGTGGGAGATAGGTTCCAAGGCCAACCGTGATAACTGAATTTCCGCAAAGTAGGGACACCATATTTATTTAATTATTTAACGTGTATTTGGATGTTTTTAAACCTTCCCTGTATTGTTTACAACCCACCCTTTACTCTATTAAAAACAGGGACAACTGCTAAGCAATATGAAATTGGTAGATAAGTTTACACTTACTGTATAGCGAAGTACACGTAGCTATATATGACGTGATGATGGTGATGAATATGCTGCGCAGTAAAAATGATGACGATGAAGGTGATAATCCCCTGAATGCAGTAGCAAGAGCACGTTAATGGTGAATGAGTGAGATAAGACTTCCTGGTTAATGCAGCACTCCGTCGCTGAGCCAATCAGCAGCACACAGGAACTTAACTGCGTGCTCTGATTGGGTAGCTTCTCAGCCATCCGCCAGTAGCATCTCTTGTATGAAATCAACTGGGCAAACCAACTGAGGAAGCAAATACCAGAAGTAAAAAGACTAATTGTCCGCAGAAACCCGCGAAGCAGTGAAAAATCTGCGTTATATATTTAAATATGCTTACATATAAAATCCGCGAAGTCGTGAATCTGCAAAAAGTGAACCGCGAAGTAGCGAGGGATTACTGTATAGAGTGGGCCAGAAGGAGTTGTGTTGTGTCTTTGTGGACCTGGAGAAAGCAGATGACAGGGTGACTAGAGAGGAGCTGTGGTATTGAATGAGGAAGTTGGGAGTGGCAGAGAAGTATGTAAGAGTGGTACAGGATATGTACGAGGGAAGTGTGACAGTGATGAGGATAACGGACGCATTCAGCGTGGAGGTGGGATTACATCAGGGATTGGCTCTGAGCCCTTTCTTATTTGCAATGATGATGGACAGGTTGACAGATGAGATTAGACAGGAGTCCCCGTGGACTGTGATGTTTACTGATGACATTGTGATCTGTAGCGAGAGTAGGCAGCAGGTTGAAGAGACCCTGCAGAAGTGGAGATACACTCTAGAGAGGAGAGGAATGAAGGTCAGTAGGACCACCAAGACGGAATATGTGTTTGTAAACGAGAGGGAGGTCAGTGGAATGGTGAGGATGCAGGGAATAGAGTTGGCGAAGGTGGATGAGTTTAAATACTTGGATCAACAGTATAGAATAACTGGGAGTGTGGAAGAGAGGTGAAGAAGACAGTGCAGGCAGGGTGCAGTGGGTGGAGAAGAGTGTCAGGAGTGATTGTTGACAGACAGGTATCAGCAAGAGTGAAAGGGAAGGTCTACAGGACGGTAGTGAGACCAGCTGTTATATGTGTTGGAGATGATGGCACCGATCATAAAACAGGAGACAGAGCTGAAGGTGACAGAGTTAAAGATGTTAAGATTTGCATTGGGTGTGATGAGGATGGACAGGATTAGAGATGAGGACATTAGAGTGTCAGCTCAAGTTGGACGGTTGGGAGACAAAGCCAGAGAGGTGAGATTGCATTGGTTTGGACATGAGCAGAGGAGAGATGTTACGTATATTGGGAAAAGGATGTTAAGGATAGAGCTGGCAGGGAAGAGGAAAAGAGGAAGGTCTAAGAGGAGGTTTATGGATGTGGTGTGAGTGAGGACATGCAGATGATGAGGGTAACAGAGCAAGATGACATTGACAGGAAGATATGGAAAAAGATGATCCACTGTGGCAACCCCTCATGGGAGCAGCCGAAAGAAGAAGAAGTTGACAGTGAACACAATAATATGGAGGGGTGTCCACATACTTTTGGCCACAGCGTATATTGATAGAAAAGCATTCACCTGACCATATGATAACACCTCTGGCATGACACCAATATATTAATGACACCATCAAGGAATATCACCAGAAGTCAACAAACAGAAGATTACTAAGCCTTCATAATTTAAAATATGCTCATCTTCAATCTGGAAAGAAAAAATAAAATTAAAAAAAGAATGTGCTAATTAGTCTTTGCCATTCTGAAAGTGCCAAAAAAGGGAAGTTTTGAATATGGCTGTAAACAGGCACATTTTGTATGCTGCTTTAAATAATAATGCATATTTATACAACCGTGCTGCTGAAAACTGCGGCACGCAGAAGCCCCTTATAGTTTGATGCTGGAAATATTCTAACATTAGCATATTCTGCACGTGGAACTTTTAAAGCCTCAGTCTGAACAGTTGTCGGTCTGGCTAATGGTTTATTATGGGGGAAGCAACTGGCATCGAAATGCTTGTTTTGTTACAGTACTAATGGGCGGAAGATACAGACATCCTCAAATCTAATGAGCAGTTCTCGTGTGCTTGCTATCTTCTGGCCGCCGCTTATTTGAAAGAAGAAGTCATTTGATACAGGCAGCAAATATGAAACTCATTTGCATAGAGCTGTGATACATCAGGTCATATACCAGATGTAAAAAAAGACTCTTGGGAAACCGAGCATAACATAAATGAGTGTGTGTTACTGTTTTCAAAAAAAAAAAAAAAGAAAGAAAGAAAGGTCTTTTCTAGAATACTTTAGTGCACTTTATAAATATTTAAAATGCCGTACCTTTCATGGCACTTCTAAACTAGGAGGATGTACACTGACAACCTGGCAGCACAGCCCAATATAAATGTAAAAGAATCCAAGATGATCAGAGCGCTTGAATAAAGAGGCACGGAATTATCTATTTTCTACCCACACTCCCTTCACAGTCGTAAGAAAGAGAAAGAGAAAAAAAGCGCGAGGGAGAGAGAGAGAGAGAGAGCAGTAGAATATATTTATACTTAAAAAGGACAGAGGCTGTGATAATTCTGACATCTTTTCAATGGTGACTGATAGGTTTTTGTCTCTACCAGTTATTCAGGTTGTCAATATTCAAAATGGGTATGAAAGGCCTCGTTTAACATATAACTTATAGAGCATTTGAAAATAAGCCCCCTTTTTTATTCTGTGAAGGCAATCAGGGTGAATAAAAATGTTTTAACTGAAAACGCACATTCTCAAGGTGACACAGAAAGGGGTCATAGAAGGAGAATTGACCAAGTTATAAAATGGCTGTCCTATGTGAGGGGTGTTATGAAGCCGAAGGGTTATAGATAGATAGATAGATAGATAGATAGATAGATAGATAGATAGATAGATAGATAGATAGATAGATAGATAGATAGATAGATAGATAGATAGATTCCACATACTCCAGCAGCAGCATACTGATAAAAAACAATATTAAATTAAAGAGTGATAACAATGCAGGTATACAGACAGACAATAACTTTGTATAATGTTAACATTTACCCCCCTGGGTGGAATTGAAGAGTCACATAGTGTGAGGGAGGAACGATCTCCTCAGTCTGTCAGTGGAGCAGGACGGTGACAGCAGTCTGTCGCTGAAGCTGCTCCTCTGTCTGGAGATGATCCTGTTCAGTGGATTCTCCATAATTGACAGGAGCCTGCTGAGCGCCCGTCGCTCTGCCACAGATGTCAAACTGTCCAGCTCCGTGCTTACAATAGAGCCTGCCTTTCTCAGCAGTTTGTCCAGGCGTGAGGCGTCCCTCTTCTTTATGCTGCCTCCCCACCACATCACCTCGTAGAAGATGGCACTCACCACAACTGTCTGATAGAACATCTGCAGCATCTTATTGCAGATGTTGAAAAACGCCAGCCTTCTAAGGAAGTATAAACGGCTCTGTCCTCTCTTGCACAGAGCATCAGTATTGGCAGTCCAGTCCAGTTTATCATCCAGCTGCACTCCCAGGTATTTATAGGTCTGTAACCTCTGCACACAGTCACCTCTGATGATCTCGGGGTCCAGGAGGGGCCTGGGCCTCCTAAAATCCACCACCAACTCTTTGGTTTTGCTGGTGTTCAGTTGTAGGTGGTTTGAGTCGCACCATTTAACAAAGTCCTTGATGAGGTTCCTATACTCCTCCTCCTGCCCACTCCTGATGCAGCCCACGATAGCAGTGTCGTCAGCGAACTTTTCCATGTGGCAGGACTCTGAGTTGTATTGGAAGTCCGATGTATATAGGCTGAACAGGACCCGAGAAAGTACAGTCCCCTGCGGCACTACTGTGCTGCTGACCACAATGTCAGACCTGCAGTTCCCAAGACGCACATACTGAGGTCTGTCTGTAAGATAGTCCATGATCCATGCCACTAGGTATGAATCTACTCCCATCTCTGTCATCTTGTCCCTGAGCAGCAGAGGTTGGATGGTGTTGAAGGCGCTAGAGAAGTCCAGAAACATAATTCTTACAGCACCACTGCCTCTGTCCAAGTGAGAGAGGGATCAGTGTAGCATATAGATGATGGCATCCTCTGCTCCCACCTTCTCCTGGTATGCGAACTGCAGAGGGTTGAGGGCGTGGCGGACCTGTGGCCTCAGGTGGTGAAGCAGCAGCCGCTCCATGGTCTTCATCACATGTGACGTCAGGGTGACAGGCCTGAAGTCATTCAGCTCACTAGGACGTGATACCTTTGGGACTGGGGTGATGCAAGATATTTTCCAAAGCCTAGGGACTCTCCCCTGTTCCAGGCTCAGGTTGAAGATGCGCTGTAGAGGACTCCCCAGCTCCAATGCACAGGCCTTCAGCAGTCGTGGCGATACTCCATCTGGACCCACTGCTTTGCTGGCACGAAGTCTCCTCAGCTCTCTGCTCACCTGCGCTGTTGTAATTGTGGGTTGGGGCAAACTCTCTCCTATGCTGGTATCAGCAGAAGGATGGGTGGAGGATGCAGTACTCTGAGGTGAGAGTGGGTTAGGGTGGTCAATGTGGTTATTACAGGGGATTCGGAATAAAAATTCAGAGTCATATACTTTTGTTGTTTTGTAGATATCATTTTATAATAGGCAAAATTGCCATTTTTGCCCACCAGACCACACGTTGTAAGCCATAATGATAAAGTAAAAGCAGGTTTTCAGAAAGGTCGGCCAATGTTTAAAAATCAAAAATTGAAATCTGTCATTTATATAAGAACTACAGTTTGTAGTTAGAGATCCACAAAAGGAGAAAATGAGTCATGTATCTTAAAATAGTTTTTTATTCCTAAGCTTTTGACAACCTGCCAGGTGTCATCGTCAGAGGAAAATGATTAGACATACAGGAATCAAAGGCAATAGATAGCAAATGGGGGGTTAAGGTGGGGTTCAGAAGGTGTTGGTTATAAAGACTTTTTTATTATTTGAATGTTCTTCTTTTTAGGCCTGCATATGCTGAGTTCAAGTCCAAGTGTCTGTTAGTGGAGTTTTCATTAGAGAGCCTCAATTCAGCCAGCTTAGTGTTGACCCTGAATTTTACTCTCACGGTGTTCCAGTTAAACGTGTATCCGGTGGAACTTGTAGGTGTGTAAATCAGACACTGTAGGTCTTTCCTTCTGATGTTAAGGTGATGATAAGGTGCCACTTGAGAGGTTGGACATCAAACGTAAAGAAGTGGGAGTTCAGGGTGATGTTTTTAGATGGATGAAGAATTGGCTGAGACACAAGAAGCAGAGGGTGATGGTGTGAGGAACCTCATCAAAATTGGCCGATGTTAAGAGAGACAAGAAATGGTTAGAATATACAAATTCAATTCAGCTTGTGGGGTTTATAAGTACCTCCCATAGACTATGCAGTAATATATAGGCAAGCAATTAATATAAAATAAATAACTAGGAAATGGTTCTTACAATAGGAAAAGGGTGACCGGGCAGATCCAAGCAACTGTAGGCCAGTAAGCTTAATGTGCACCCCAGGTAAATTAATTCATCGAAGAATAAGATTGAACAACATATGACAAGAACATGATTTTTACTGAACAGTCAACATGGGCTCAGAAGAGGAGGTCATGTTTTAATAATGTGCTGGAACTCTATGAAGAAGCAACAGAAGGGCATCATCAGAGTGGAGCATCTGAGGTTATTATTCTTGACTTTCAAAAAAATGTTTGATAAGGTGCCACATGAAAGGTTGGGCATCAAACTAAAAAAAGTGGGAGTTAAGGGTGGTGTTTTTAGATGGGTACAGAATTGGTTCAGACACAGGAAGCAGAGGGTGATGGTGTGAGGAACCTCATCAGAACTGGCCGATGTTAAGAGTGGTGTTCCACAGGGGTTAGTGCTTGGGCCGCTGCTATTTTTAATATATATATAAATGATTTAGATAGGAGTATAAGTAACAAGCTGGTTAAGTTTGCAGATGATACCAAGATTAGGTGGATTAGCAGATAATTTGGAATCTGTTATATCATCACAGAAGGACTTGGATAGTAGACAGGCTTGGGCAGATTTCTGGATTTATAATATTTAATGTCAGTAAATGTAAAGAATTACACATAGCAAGTAAAAATGTTAGGTTTGAATACACAATGGACTTTCTGAAAACCGAGCGTCCACCTTATGAGAAGGATTTAGGAGTCATAGTGGACTCTAAGCTATCGACTTCCCAACAGTGTTCAGAAGCCATTAACTCTTTGAGGGCTGAATATTTCTTCCCAAAGACAGTGTCTGAAAAGCAATAGTTTCACACAGAAATCAGCATAAAACGTCTGCTGCTGCATGCTGTGGCTGCCAGTTTGCCAAGAATGTGCAGCAGGCTTGCTGTCTTTGTGTGGCTGGGGTGGCAGCAGCAGCGGTCACGGTCGTAGTGCATTGCAATCTGGTTTCTACCTCTTATCATTGTTAAGTGGCAGTCCTCCCTGGTGAACATCGTCAGTACCACGATTAGCTTGGGACCAATCAGCTGAAGCTGGAACCTCACATTCATTTTCAATCACTTGTATCAAAATCGTAATCCAACAAGTCATAGTCCAGTTCAGAGATAATAATAGACAAAACATCGTTCCGTGGAGTATTTTGCTTTACGCATTCGCTTTGATCTCTTGCCAGATGTCAGTCCCATTTTGGCTGTTGTTTGCGCCTTGCTATTCACGCGAGCGCAGGAAATCTCAGTCAAACCAATGAATCTAACTTTCCTTCTAGCAACGAGAGTCCAAATAAAACATAACAGTTGGTTTTGTCACCGTTCACAGTCGATTACCATCGTCATCTCCTTTTGACAAAAGTCGACATCAGCCCTGAAAGAGTTAAGAAGGCTAACAGAATGTCAGGTTATATAGCGCCTTGATGTGTGGAGTACAAGTCACAGGAGGTTCTGCTTAAGTTTTATAACACACTGGTGAGGCCTCATCTGGATTCCTGTGTGCAGTTTTGGCCTCCATGCTACAGAAAGGACACAGCAGCACAAGAAAAGGTCCAGAGAAGAGCAACTAGGCTGATTACGGGGCTATAGGGGATGAGTTATGAGGAAAGATGAAAAGAGCTAAGCCTTTACAGTTTAAGCAAACAAAGACTAAGTGTTGACAGGATAGAAGTGTTTAAAATTATGAAGGGAATTAGTTCAGTGGATCGAGACGGTGACTTGAAAATGAGTTCATCAAGAACAAGGGACACAGTTAGAAACTTGTTAAGGGTAAATTTCACACAAACATTAGAAAGTTTTTCTTTACACAAAGAACGATACACACTTGGAATAAGTGACCAAGTAGTGTGGTAGACAGTAAGACTTTAGGGACTTTCAAAACTCAACTTGATGTTTTTTTGGAGAAATAAGTGGATAGGACTGGCGAGCTTTGTTGGGCTGAATGGCCTGTTCTCATCTACATTGTTCTAATGTTCCTGTATACGTGTTGTGAGTCTTATAGATGTTTGTCCCACGTACAACGCCCTCCCCTTTTAACATTTATTGGCCCTCCCAGCCAGGTGCTTCCTTCCCAGGTACTCCATGGGCTTCCAATACCTATTGAAAAAATTTACTATTGACAATATAACAGAAGACTAAAGAGAGATCGTAAATGGTTAGGACAACCATATCATTGGTGGGAGGAAAACAACAAAAGTGATTTAACATCCATCCATCCATCCATTTTCCAACCCTCTGAATCCGAACACAGGGTCACGGGGGTCTGCTGGAGCCAATCCCAGCCAACACAGGGCACAAGGCAGGAAACAATCCTGGGCAGGGTGCCAACCCACCGCAGGACACACACAAACACACCCACACACCAAGCACACACTAGGGCCAATTTAGAATCGCCAATCCACCTAACCTGCATGTCTTTGGACTGTGGGAGGAAACCGGAGCGCCTGGAGGAAACCCACGCAGACACGGGGAGAACATGCAAACTCCACGCAGGGAGGACCCGGGAATCGAACCCAGGTCCCCAGATCTCCCAACTGCGAGGCAGCAGCGCTACCCACTGCGCCACCGTGCCACCCTGATTTAACATTTGTCAGAGTAATGTCTTTCCAGATGCAAGTCTATTACTAGACTGATTCAAGATGGCGGCAGTGGTGGTGGTTATCAAGCAGCAAAACAGGAGGAGGTGGGCCCAGAACACCAGAATCCAGAAGTGATATCAGAGTTTTTTTAAGCTGTCAATCTTCTCACCTGTGGTTTAGAGGAAGACGAGAAGCATTAAAGGACAGTGCCAACCCTTGGCTTGGGGTGGAATTACCCTTTGAAGTTATATCCCATGCCCACGTATGTGATAACAGCAATGATGAAACCAATGACACAAAACGCACATGACAAATTATACAACTGCTTATATAATCCAGGAACCTGAGCATTGTCTGAAGCCACCAATAACAAGATTTTGAAGAAGAAAAAGAGGCAAAATGTATAGATTTCTCACATTAATAGACATTGTTTTAGTTCGGTTCATAGGTAGCTGCCAATCAAATACCTTCATTTGCTTAACATAGTTGGGTGACACAATGTCTCATACTTTCTCTTCAAATGACAGCATATAAAGAAATCATTTCATTTCACTTTTTCATGAGTTAACATGATACTAATTGAGACTCCAGGGTACTCCAGGTCAATGTTTTGATTGCAACAAAAGTCCTAATCACTGCAATGTGCCAATTAAAATTCATGAATTGGCCATGATTGCAATCTTGAGCAGACAGACCCCCCAAGTGACCCAGCTCACTTTAGCGTGCTGATTTGTGGAAGAGAAATGCAAGCAACTTCTTGTAGGGGAGACTGCTTGCTGAACTCACATGAGGAAAGAATACCAGGTAAATACTGGGTCTGATATCATCAGGTTTCTGTTGTTTCTTGAACAACAGAAAGGTTTGTCATTTCAGGACAGTCATTCACTTTGAACCAATCAACCTTAAACTCGGGCCTCTGCCATCATAAAGCAGGAACTTAACATGAATCAGGGGTCAGTTAATGAATGGAATTATTAAGGACAAGACTGAGCGGCACAAGGCAAGAACAGGAGTTTTACTGAACAGTCAGTATGGGGTCAGACGAGGGAGCTCGTGTTTTACTAACGTGCTGGAACTCTATGAGGAGGCAACAAAAGGATACGATCCAAGTGGAGCAGATGATATTATTTATCTGGACTTTCAAAAAACATTTGATAAGGCGCCATATGAGAGGTTGGGCAACAGACTAAAAGAAGTGGCAGTTCAGGGTGTAGTGGGGGCAGAATTGGCTCAGACACAGAAAGCAGAGGGTGATAGTGCGGGGAACCTTATCTGAAATTGATGATGTTAAGGGTGGTGTCTAGCAGGGGTCAGTGCCAGGGCTGCTGTTATTGTTAATATATAGAAATAATTTGGATAGAAATATAAATAACAAGCTGGTTAAGTTTGCAGATGATACCACGCTCTGTAAATTGGCGGAAAATCGAGAATCCATTGAACTGTTACAGAGGGACTAGGACACCATAAAGGCTTGGGCAGATATGTGGCATCAGATCAAATGCAAAGTATTACACATAAGTAAAAAATGTTAGGTTTGAATGCTCAATGGGAGATCTGAAAATTGAAAATCTTATGAGAAGGATGTACGATTCGTAGTGGACTCATCACTATCAACTGCCAGACAGTGTTCAGAAGCCATTAAGAAGGTTATATAGCGCCTTGATGTGTGGAGTACAAGTCACAGGAGATTCTGCTCAAGCTCTTCAAGTGGTGAGGCCACATCTGGAGTCCTGGGTGCAGTTTGGTGTCCAGGCTACAAAAAAGACATAGCAGCACTGGAAAAAGTCCACAGAAGAACAAGTAGGCTGATTCCAGGGTTACAGGGGATGAATTATGAGGAAAGATTAAAAGAGATGAGCCTTAAGGAGATGAAGAGGAGACCTGACTGAATTGTGTACAATGATGAAGGGAATTAGTCTAATGGATCGAGATGGTGACTTTAAGTAAGTTCATCAAGAACACTGGGGACATAGTTGGAAACTTAAGGGTAAATTTCACACAAATGTTAGGAGGTTTTTATTCACACAGAGAACCACAGACACATGACAAGTGACCAAGTAGTGTGGTAGACTGAAATAGAGAAACAACTCTAGGGAAACGACTTCTTCGGGTTGTTCAGGAATAGTTGGCATTCACAGTAGAGTGTCCATTAATACACTTGGAAGGTAGATTTCAAATCCTACCTTTAATTTGCAGATATAGATGTACATATGACTGTGTGTGGTTTACAATAAAAATTAAAGCAGATCTATTCTTAGTTCTCAAATTACGCATAAAGGAAAATCGTTGCAAATCTTACACAAATATTAATCTTAAAGTTGCAATACTGAAGTTGGCCACTAGTAACTAATGGCACTATTAAGAAACTCTTTTTTTTTTTTTTGTTCTTTATTTCACCTCATACAATTTCTTGTATTAGGATTTTGTTAGTTTTCGCATACCCCTTGGGGTCAGAGCGCAGGGTCAGCCATTGTACAGCGTCCCTGGAGCAATTACAGGTTAAGGGTCTTGCTCAAGGGCCCAGCAGAGTAGGATCTCTTTTGGCAGTGACAGGGATTTGAACCAGCAACCTTCGGGATGCCAGTGCAGATCTTTAGCCTCAGAGCCACCACTCATTTTACAGTGTTAATGAAATTACAAGCGTAACTATTATAATACAAACAAAAAACAAACAAACAAAACTTACTTTGCTTTGTTTGATGCACACCATTTCTAAGGAACTCTCTAACTTTGTGAAGTGCAAATACTTAGACAGTGGAAAAAACCATGCTTTCTCTTTCTTCCTGCTACCCACAGTACTTCACTCAGCAGAAGGCAGCATCTAAGTCCATCCTCCTGATGACTGAACTCTGCCTCTCAGACATAGACAGTAAGACTTTTTGGGACTTTCAAAACATGACTTGATGTTATTTTGGAGGAATGAAGTGGACAGGCCTGGCAAGCTTTGTTGGGCTGAATGGCCTTTTTTCGTCCAGATTGTTCTAATGTTCTGACTGTGTGCCCGAAGACATACGAGAATTTTAAATGTGTTTTCATGAATTACAAAGGAAGTGTCTTATCGTGTCTTCAAATGTTACAATTTGTAAGCCTTTCCATGTATTTCCTGCTCTGTGATGTCAGAGGCTGAGTTTAAAACTGATTGGTTGAAGGTTTATAACTAGATACAGTGGAACCTTGGTTCACGAACGTCTCGGTACACGTACAAATCGGTTTACAACCAAAAAGTCCGCCAAACTTTTGCCTCGGTTCACGACCACACACTCGGTATATGAACAAGCCAGTTTCCCTTTTGGTTTGTACATGTTCAGTCTCTCGCTGTGCATTTCCTGTGCAGCGAGCAAAAAAGAGACAGCGCGACACACACACACACACAGGCAGCGCAAGAGAGAGACAGACGCGCACACACAGGCAGCGCAAAAGAGAGAGAGAGACGCGCGCACACACACAGGCAGCGCGAGAGAGAGAGACACGCACACACAGGCAGCGCGAGAGAGAGACGCGCGCACACACACTGGCAGCGCGACAGAGAGGGGGCTGGATGCAGGTAGGAAGGCAGTTAAAGAATGCACTGGGCTTGATTTTGTTTTCACTTCTGTTTACAGCGATCGGTTCGTAGTGTGGATTGTTGCAATGTTACTTTTCTTGGTGGTTTATTAAATTACAGATTTTTTCAAATGTTCATTTTTTTCCCTGTGCTTAAAAACTCATTAAAAAAAAAGTGTTTTTAGCCAGCGGTTGGTAGCGCTATAGCGCGAACTATTGCAGTGTTAGTTTTCTCTGTTTTTACATTTAGTGTACTATTACGCTGTGCTTTCTATGGTTTAATTAACTATATTGGTTCTAAAAACTTAAAAAATATATATATTTACATACAGTTCGTATGGTCTGGAACGGATTAATTGTATTTACATACAATCCTATGGGGGAAATTGCTTCGGTTCACGATCAAATCGGTTTACGACCAGAGTTTTGGAATGAATTATGGTCGTGAACCGAGGTTCCACTGTAACTGTGTTTGCCGCATAAAAATTCTAATTTATGGCCACTTGAGATAAACTCTGGAAAAAAGATTTGTGCACCTTTAATTAACTTGATATGATTACTAAATCTTCCTAATGGATCAAGCCCAACCTGCGAAAGCCAAAATATGAGAGTAGCTAACAAAGCCAAAGAAGTCCAAACTTTCCTCCCTAAAGGACTGGAAGAATTTGTCACTAAGCAATTTCAAACCTGTTTAGCTAAAAAACACAACTTTGTGAACGTTTTCCTTCTGATTTTCACATATGAAGTCTGTTTATTAAATAACGAGACTGACACAATAACTTACTTTAATTTACCGTATATACCCAAATATAAGCTGAGTTTTTCAGCACCCAAAATGTGCTAGAAAACGTCACCCTCGGCTTATATTCGAGTTGGGTCCCGCTGCCCCCGCCAACCCAACAGAAAGCTGGAGTGTACGAGCGAGAGAGAGAGAGACAGAGAGAGAGAGAGAGAGAGAGAGAGACACACACACACACACACACACACACACACACACACACGCACGCGAGAGAGACAAGAGACGCGCGCATGTGCGTGCGTGCGTGCGTGCATGCGTGCGTGTGTGTGTGTGTGTGTGCGAGTGAGAGAGATAGCGAGTGAGCTAGAGAGATACCATATTGTTTTTGTTGACCCTCTTCTCCGCTTACAGAGCTAGTTTACTGTTTTTCTTTGAAATAAATACTCAAAAACATTTAACCTACTGATGCCTCAATTAATGTACGGTAATTTTATTGGTATTTATTTTGATTATTGAAACTTACCAGTAGCTGCTGCATTTCACACCCTAGGCTTATACTCGAGTCAATAAGTTTTTCCAGTTTTTGTAGGTAAAATTAGGTACCTCGGCTTATATTCGGGTCGGCTTATACTCGAGTATATACGGTATATAACAATTCTAATGAAGTGTAACCATTTTTCACAGTTCTGGCCATTTATTCCTGACTCTTTCTCTCAGCTTTGTCAAAACTTCCTTATAATAATGCTGGTTCACTGTTGTGCCTTCTGGAACCCATTCTGCCAAAACTACGCCCTTCATGTCAAGAATCATGATGAGCGTGGCTTTAAATTTGGACTTGTTTTGATGTGTTTTTTTCATTCTTGGTGATGAGGGTGTTTTCCTGTGCATTGACTGTCATTTTGTTTCAGGATCATACTGGAAGATCCAGGTTTTGTTGCAAGTGATGACTTTTTGAAAAATGTTTGGGTCTGCCTCAACTTGCTGCAGAATGTCGGTGCAAATTTCCTCTTTTTGCTCTGAGTTGGCACAAACTTTTTTCATATTGAGATCCTCAGGCAAAATTTTCCACACCTTGTCTTTGTCAATGTTTATGGTTTCAGCTATCATTCGAACACTGAGTCGGTGGTCTTTTTGAACCATTTGGCCAATTTTTTCTGCATTTTCTTTGGTTCTTGAAGTGGAAGGTCATCCAGGGCGCTTCCACGTTTTCATGTCCTTTACTGAATACAATTACAATACAATTTATTTTTGTATAGCCCAAAATCACACAAGAAGTGCTGCAATGGGCTTTAACAGGCCCTGCCTCTTGACAGCCCCCCAGCCTTGACTCTCTAAGAAGACAAGAAAAAACTCCCCAAAAAAAATCTTAGTAGGGAAAAAATGGAAGAAACCTTGGGAAAGGCAGTTCAAAAAGAGACCTCTTTTCCAGGGAGGTTCGGCGTGCAGTGGGTGTCAAAAAGAAGGCGGTTCAATACAATACAATACACAGAACAGAACAAGTCCTCAATACAGTATAAAAATAAAAATTTTACAAATACGGAGCACAATTTAACAGTAGATGATATGATTTGGATTTGATTAGAGTCCTGGAGACCTCAGCCATCAAGCTGCCTCCACCATTTGGCCATTCCACAGCTGGAATAGCTCTGGGCCAGCCAATCCGATGAAAGGACCCCTCTTTCCCACGATTCCTGCGTTCCTCCATCAGGGATGACTTTACCTTAGGCAGGCAAAACAATTTGGCAGGTGGGCCGTGGCACCAAGTGTCACATTTGAGTACCGAGAAGAGAAACAGAATAGGTGAGGGTTAGTAACAAATTATAACTATCATGTTACTTATGGCGGCCTACGGTGGGCTGGCACCCTGCCTTGCGCCCTGTGTTGGCTGGGATTGGCTCCAGCAGACCCCGTGACCCTGTAGTTAGGATATAGCGGGTTGGATAATGGATGGATGGATGTTACTTAAGTTTTAGTGCTAATGAATCTGTTGTGCCACTCAGATACACTTGCACGAGACATGCAGTCTTCCCCGTAAGCCTCAGTAAGCATTTGAAAAGATTCCGTTAGTGTTTTGTTCAGTTTTATTTAGAATTTCAAATTGACACATTGCACAGCTTTAAAACATAGAATGATTCCAGTACACAACGAAATGACAGATAGGAAGCTTAACACAATTCATTTTGTTACGCCATACCAAATCATTCTCAGACCTGCTTAATTTATTTTAGGGCCGTGGGTGACTAGAGTCTATTCCAGCAGGGTCAGGAGCCAATCCCAAATAGGGCCCCAGTCTGTTACTTAGAATCACCAATTTACTTAATACACACTCCTTTAAGAATGAGAGAAGACATGCAGAATGGCCATGCAGACATGAGAAGAACTGGCAGAATCTACACGTCATGCTGTTGGAATCATAAGGTACTAGTGCTGACCTCCGCACCTGTAGCAAGAAGATTATGTGTGCCAATATAATTTACGTCACAAATCCATGCAATTTAGTTGAGAGAGAGAGAAACAGAGAGACACCCAGAGAGATTGACAAATGACAGCTCTAAGTCAAGTTAGGGACAGAGGCAAAAAAAACATGTGAAGGACACAAACAAGTTGTTCTAGCAAGTGCTGATGTCTGTTTAATAAATATGGTTGCCAAACCCAGAGTTTGTGAAGGTATTAATAACCCGCCAGTTCTGACATGAATTCTATGAATATGAAATTGTGTGAGTGTTTATAATGACGAGGATCCAGCATGTCGTTAGAGGCGTCACTATACCACAGACATTCCCAGCTGCTGGATGGGACATCAGATTTGTCAGCATTCTCCCACTTGGCTGTGATGTCCCTGTGCTTCTCTCCTGCCTAAATATGTATGTTTACACGGTTATGCATTATATTTCTGGGAATGAATGTTACCTTATAAAGCAAATTTAAAACATATATGTGTTTTTCTACCATATAATTATTTTTTGCCATGGGTACACAAAATATGGTTAGTGGTTTAGTCAATTCTGCATCAAGAAACACATTCCAGGGAAGAAAGAGCGCTCTCTGCTGGATACAGCACCACTCAAAATCCACATGATTTCAAAATTCTTTGCTCCTGACATTTGTTTTGTGACACGGTCAGAGCTCGCTAAGAAAAAGAGTCGATGATATTTCCTTTGCTTCAAAATTTTTGGAGCCTCCTGTTTTGTTATTGCATGGCTTTCAAAACTCACATAACTTCTAAATGTTTCTGCTGAATTAGCCTTTCATCAATAACCAGGACCTTTCATGTCCTAGATATACAAGATGACGCCACTTCCTACTTAAAAATAATGGCCTTTAAGCCCCTGCAAAATCCAAATTCATGCTGGAAATTCTTAGATCAAGCAGATAGATTTTCAATTAATTATTCTCTCCCCTTTCTTCCTCCCATAACTTTGCCAGAGACAGAAGCTGATAAGGCCACTCTCGGTGGCTTGAATTTCCGACAAAATGGCTCTTATCTCATCAAATATCAAAAGGTTCCTCAACCTTCAGACTATTAAACATCATTCATTGACCCCCAACTGCTTCTTATCAGCCCAAAACAATGAAGCTAGGTTTGTGCAGAAATGATCGAGTCTGAACAGATAAAGTAATTATCAAGAACAAAACAGACTCGGCCTGATCTCAAAAGCACGTGCTGAGGGAAACAACTGGCTTCTGAAGGAGCTGAATATCTGAATAACCACGATGTGTGTCTTTTATCAACTTTTTTAGTCAACAATATACCAGGAAAATGCATAATCTTTTTATAGCTGAATTTTAATTATCATTTGCTATGTAACCATTGGGGTCACTCTTACTTGAAATTAGTTAAAGAAACAAGCACAATGGTATTAAAATAGTGTTTAATAAAGAGGAAATCATTTGAGAAGGAAATGGATAAAGAGAGAAAACAAAATTTGAAAATAAACAGAAAATACAAGAAAGTCCTTCTGCCTCATTGGGCCTGGTTATATTTTCTATGTATCAGGTAGGATGGCTTCCCCACTTTCCCCATCTCCTAATATCTCACAAAACACCTCTTGGAGGATCACCCACAGGCAGCTTACATCCATAAACAACACAAACGGTTTGCAGAATTCCTTGCAATGGGTGGCCGCAGGCAAGGGGAAACTTGCCAAGGGGATGAACATTGTCAGTGAACCTTCAAAGGGGAATGGACTGTGGTGTTATGGGTCCACAGCTCTTCTAGCAAAGGCCAGTTCGTTGTTAAATGAATACAGTAATCCCTCCTCCATTGCGGGGGTTGCGTTCCAGAGCCACCCGCGAAATAAGAAAATCCGCGAAGTAGAAACCATATGTTTATATGGTTATTTTTATATTGTCATGCTTGGGTCACAGATTTGCACAGAAACACAGGAGGTTGTAGAGAGACAGGAACGTTATTCAAACACTGCAAACAAACATTTGTCTCTTTTTCAAAAGTTTAAACTGTGCTCCATGACAAGACAGAGATGACAGTTCCGTCTCACAATTAAAAGAATGCAAACATATCTTCCCCTTCAAAGGAGTGCGTGTCAGGAGCAGAGACTGTCAGAAAGACAGAGGAAAGCAAACAAATCAATAGCGCTGTTTGGCTTTTAAGTATGCGAAGCACCGCGGCACAAAGCTGTTGAAGGCGGCAGCTCACACCCCCTCCGTCAGGAGCAGAGAAAGAGAGAGAGAGAGAGAGAGATAGAGAGAGACAGAGAAAAACAAACAAAAATCAATACGTGCCCTTCGAGCTTTTAAGTATGTGAAGCACCGTGCAGCATGTCGCTTCAGGAAGCAGCTGCACAGAAGGTAGCAACGTGAAGATAATCATTCAGCATTTTTAGACGAGCGTCCGTATCGTCTAGGTGTGCGAAAAGCCCCCCTGCTCAATCCCCCTACGTCAGGATCAGAGAAAGTCAGCGCAAGAGACAGAGAGAAAAGTAAGTTGGGTAGCTTCTCAGCCATCTTCCAATAGCGTCCCTTGTATGAAATCAACTGGGCAAACCAACTAAGGAAGCATGTACCAGAAATTAAAAGACCCATTGTCCTCAGAAATCCGTGAACCAGCAAAAAATCCGCAATATATATTTAAATATGCTTGCATATAAAATCCGCGATAGAGTGAAGCCACGAAAGGCGAAGCGCGATATAGCGAGGGATCACTGTAATCACCGCGCTCACGGCTTAGCGAGGGGGACGTGGTGGCTGTAGCGAGCCGCAGGGATTGTTCCTGTGGCTAATGCACTGCAGCTGCCATGTCCTCTCTGCATATATAGAGAAGCCCGAGACGGTTACGAGGGGTAGTACAAGAAAAGAAGGGAAAGAGAACGGGAGCTTGTAGAAGAAAGCAGGAAGTAAGAGAAAGAGAGAAAGTGCGCCGGTGCAAGTGAGTAAACGAGCATGAACAGACTCGCAGCAGCTGAATAGGCAACCTGGGTGTTAGGCCGACATCCCAGGCGCAGTAGTTGTTGTCGCTCCCTCAGAGTTGTATGAAGGACGGGAGTGACTGGAAGGTGGATGATTCTGCACGGATGGCCGCGGGAGTCAGGACTTGGGAACGTGGTATCCTCCACGTGAGAGCCTTGGCCGTTGGAAGGATTTCCCAGGTCACTGTCAGGGGGAGCCAACCAGAGCCAAGGATCGGAAAGGCGACTGACAGTAGTAGCAGAAGTAGATAGAAGGTCAGCTGCAATGAGAGCGCCTCTCCTGTTGAGCAGCCCAGATGGGAATAGCAGGGGAGCCGTCAGGGTAACCAAAGAAGCACCGGGCTTGTCATTTGTTTTTAAAAGACTGCTTCCTGTTGAACGTTTTAACCTCGTTTTAAAGGATTGTTGTTTTGTGTATTTTAACCTCCACACGTTTTGTTTTAAGGATTATTTATTTATTGAACATTGCACTACTGCACTTTGTTTGAACATTTGATTTGTCTTTTAATAAAAGCACTTTGCACTTTGTTACACCATCCCCTTGCTCAATTGTTATTGCCTCACTGTCTAGCTCATCGGTGTTGGGTTCAAGGGCTCCCTAACAGAAGATGGGAGCATGGAGCCGAACCCACATCGTCACATGGGCACGACGATTTGTAGAAATTCCAGAAGAGGAGTGGATCCGTGGCAATTGTAGGTCAAGAAGACACAACAGTAGGTAAAAATTGGGACTCAAGTAAATATAAAAGTTTAAGAATCACTGCACTAGAACACGATTGGCTCACTTGTTTAACATCACCTTATTACTTCAACTGGACACATGGTTATTAGTCGTAAACGAACCTGTCCCAACTTTTTTGGAGTATGCTGCAGCTTTAATTTCAGAATAAATATATTTCTTCAGAAAAACAATGCAGTTGATCAGGAAAAACATGAAATGCCATATTTCACAAAACACACACCTCACATCTCTCGCTAGAGTCTCTTTGTAATTGGCATCGAGTATTTGCTCATCTCAACACCCAGCTCTAGATTCATTTGAAGCAGCAACATTTATGCAGTCAGTTTCAGGACCAAGCTCACTTTTAAGGAGGATCTTTATTATTCTACTGATACCATGTCCAAAGACCTACTGCCAGCCTCAAGTCCATTCCACCCAGAACCCCAGCCCTTCCCTTAAAGCGCCAGGTCTTCACGGTTGCTCTTTCCTTTTCCACATGGGATATCATTGTTGCCTCATGCATACCCACTTCCAGTTCTTCAGGACGAAGCTTACTTAGTTAGAACATCAAGCACCCATGTAATGTACTGGGTTGCCTTTCTCAGTTCATGTTTTTCCAGAGTGTCATTCATCCATCCATTTTCTAACCCACTTATTCTGTTTAGGTTCAGGTGGCCAAAAGTCTATTTGGGCAACCATGGATCCAAATTGGAAATAAACCCTGGACAGACCTCTAGCTGCAGACACATTCCCCTCATAATGGAACAGCTTATAGCTACTACTTAATTTAATATGTGTGTCACTGGGATGTGAACTAGTCTTCAGAATGCCACAAATATATATAACAGTATTAGTGATGAGTGAACCCCATGGAGTAAGTTTGTCAAAATCATGAGATTGTTTTGAAACCTCGACTAAACTCCATATATTAAAGTCAATGAGAATGGAGGAACTGAACTGATTTTAAGTGGATTATAAATGACTGAATGACTGACTATAATGGTGTAATGGTGTTTTAATTATCCTAGAGCAGGGGTGGCGAACTCCAGGCCTGTAGTGCCGCGGTGGCTACAGGTTTTCATTCTAACCCTTATCCTAATCAGTGACCAGTTTTCACTGCTAATTAACTTTTTCTCCATCACTTTAATAGCCCTGTTAGAATTGATTCCTTTCTTTATTAAATAACAGCCAGGCAGAAATGAGATGTGAAACGAGCTAACAGATGACCAGCTAAACTGGGCCTTCAGATGCCCACCAATTTCACTCCAATCACTTTCTTAATGAGAAGCCAATTCTTGCTGTTAATTAAACCCGTTATTTAATTCCATGGCTTGTTGCTGCTCTCATTCTGCCACAGCACACATTTTGAAAACTGTTGTTTTTCTGTTCTTTCCAAGAGCACCGTCAAAATGTTTTGGTGACCTGAGAGATCAACCATACCAAGACCATCACCTCTCTTTAATTTCAGATATTACGTGATGGACACAGAGGAGCTGGTCATGTGGTGGCTTGTTTTGTGTCTCATTATTGTTTGGCTGCTAATTAAAGAAAAAGAAACAACTATGGGGCCTGAGTCAAGTTAATTAAAAGAAGTAGTCAGCAGCTAAAACTGGTCACTAATTAAGACGATGGTAAGAATGAAAACCTGCGGCCACTGCGGCACTCGAGACCTGGAGTTCGCCACCCCTGTCTTAGAGGCTAGGGAACCATCTGCCAACAATGTTGGAGTGAGTATTGTGGCTAGAAATATTACCTGTGCTCTGAGGCAGCAGTGCTAACCACCACACCACCACACTTCAAACAAGAAAAGAGACAAATGGAACAATAACTGCAAAGAAAGTGCAACACCTGGGGCCTTGGCACATGGCTAATCTGCATGCATAATTAGCCATGTGGTGCTGCTCAGCAGCTAGTGACTCAGCAAGTGCACAGGGATCAGTGTTATATATCCAGTGGCAGTACTCATAATATTGTCCTTTAGCTCAGCTAATGTGCCTTTCAAGTTTTTTAAACACATGCAGGTGAAAATCATGACATCATGAAAGCACGGAGGAGTTCAGGCAGTGATCTTACAGTACACCCGTGTGAAAGTTCTGTATATGGATGCTGAACCTTTGTGATGTTTCTGTTTCTGTTTCAGTTAATGACTGTGTTTCAACCTACGTGTGACATTGATGATCATTAGCACCTGTTTGGTTGATCATACACCTGACTAGAGTCCTACAAAATCCCTGACTTTGTGCAAGTGTACCTATAAGAATTGATTCTGGTTTGAAGGCAAAAGGTAGAAACACCAAATATTGATGTGATTTAGATTTTTCTTTTGTTCGCTCACTTTGCATTTTGTAAATTGATAACAATAAACAATCATTATTTATATTTCTGAAAGCATTCTTTGTTTACAGCATTTTTTCACACCTGCCTAAAACTTTTGCACAGTACTGTAGGTAGGGAGCCAACCACGTGGTAGGTGTGCGGACAGTGGACATGCGGGAAAAGGAAGGGGTACCGGGGACGGCCCTTGTGCATCTCTGTCGTGAAATAAATCCGCTGTTAACGGAAATAAGGAATGAAACCGCCAAAAGAAGAGGTCAGTTCAGAAAGTTTCTTACGCATAATAGTGAGAACCGCCAAAAAGAAGACATTATTTTCGAAAGTTCGTTACAGGGCACGGCATGAAATGAAACATACTTAACGTTTGTAAGTACAGTAAAGGATGAGCATGGGAAATTTGGGCTTCCTACATATATTGGAAGTCGCAGAAATAGTGAGAAGGGGTTTCCCCTATCTATATATACAGTTTAGGGGATACACCTGTTCCCCCCCCCCTTTGGGGTATGAAACATACCTAACTTTTGTAAGTACACTGCAAGGAATGAGCACACAAAATGTCAGCTTCCCACCTATATGGAAAGGGGGAGAATTAGTGATGAGTCAGTGAGGGCTTTGCCTTGTATATGTAGAGATGAAGCCATTCTTTGGAAGAAGAAGAAGAAGGAATTTAAAGGACTCTGAGAGCATGACGGAAAAGATTCTGTGGTCTGATGAAACAATAATTGAACTCTGTCTGCAAAAATCCAAGTACGACTATCTGGCGAAGACAAAGCCCTGCTAATCATCTGCTTAGTTCCATCTGTACATTGAAGCATGGTGGTCACTGTATCATGGTATGGGGGTGTTTCACAGGCACAGGGACAGGGTGACTAGTCAGTATTGAGGGAAAAATGAATGCAGCTAAAAACCGAGAAGTCCCTGAAGAAATCCAGCTCCATTGTGGATGAAGCCTCTGATTGGAGTGACGGTTCACTTTTCAGTCAAAAATTTTCCAAAGCATACAGCCAAGACAAAACTGGAGTGGCTTCAGGACAAGACTTTGACTTTCCTCAAGTGACCTGACCAAAGCCCAGACTGAATCCCCCGAAAAATACTGTGAAGATATCTGAAAATGGCAGTTTACAGATGTTTCCCATCCAATTTAACTAAGCTTGAGAGGATCTACCAGGAAGAATGGGGTAAACCTTCTAACTCCTGGTGTGCAAAGCTTGAAAAGACTTACCCATGAAGAATCAAAGCTAGAACTGCTGCCAAAGGGGCTTCTACAAAGTACTGAATTAAGAGTTTGAATATTTAGAATTTGACAAACAAGAGTAGACCATTCAGTCCATTGAGCCCATTTGTTTAGATAATGACTAAGCTGTCGCAATATCTCATGCAGATTTTCCTTAAAGGTTGTAAAGGTTTCTGCTTCAACTCCATGTCTTGATATTTTGTTCCAGAGTCCCACAACTCTTTACATAAAGAAGAACTTCCTGGCTTCAGTTTTAAATACACTGCCCCTTAATTTCCACTGATGTCCTCAAGTACGTGATTCACCCTTAAGCTGAAAGAACGCTGCCGGATCTGCTTTATCAATTAGAATCAGAATACTTACTGTATATGAATATAAGATTTCAATTCATGATTTTTAATAAATTTGGAATTTTTTCTAAAAACATGTTTTCACTTTGTCATACTGAGTGTAGATTGATGGGCAAAAATTTTCAAAATACTTTCTGAATCCACTGTAGGTTTACTTTCCTATTTTTGGAGCTTTTAAGACTTTTGTGTTGATCGTTTTAAGTCAGTTAGTCTCTTTGCCTTATTAATACATTACTTTTTATATTAATCAACCCCTTTCTGGTCTGCATTTGTTCTTACACAACTCCTCTTTCATTTAGTCTTCTAATTTGAAACAATGAAGACAAACCAACTGTCACACAGCTAAAGGGCTCAAATGAGGGTGATTCATCGCCAGACCAGGGGGTGGCGGAGTGCACTAACCCTTTCTCTTTTTTCTGTACAGACCAGTTATGGGAAATTCCACCTGGGCCTGATGACATCACTTGCGGTCCCAGGCCTGATGACATCACTTCCGGTTCTGGCCCCGATGTCCTCATTTCCTCTGCCTGACCATAAATCCACCATTTTGTTTCATACATGTCGGTTCTGTCTTGAACTCAGTGTTCATGATATTTCAGAGCCTTTCTTTTCGAACCAACTGACATTATGCGTGGCAGCAACCCCAAACCTTTTTGTGGAGTTTGTGTATTTTTTGACACAACAAACCTCTAGAATCTCTGCACCCAACTATACAGGTCTTGGATTTCCTCTCAAATTCATCAATTTCATGATTTACAACATTTAATTTGGTAAATAATATAAAATAATGCTTGCTCCTTTATATTCAATTTATATGAACTGTTGGATCAGACAAACAATGGCAATTTAGCAATGCTTTGGAGTGCAAATGAAACATGAAGTTAACTGCACCACAGTGCATTACAGAGCATCAAATCAGAGGTTCCTGAAGGTTTCATGTAGGAGGCCCACACTGTCTTTTTGTAAAATAAAAAACGCTGAGAGTTCTGGATCTTCTAACGTAGAAACAGTTTCAAAAGCCGCACAGAAAGTTCCACTGTGATTTTTGCTTTGTGCACTCTCAGGATTGATTAACTCTTAAAGCCCAGGCGTGAAGCTCTGCATTTTATCTTTCTGTCTGCCTAACTAGAGAAACTTGTCATTAGGTATTGTTTCAATATGCTGCACTTGAAACACCACAAGAAAAACAGCCTGGAATCTTTTGTTGCTTTGACATAAATACATATTTCCCTTCTGGGCATCTTTTGTTGCTTTTCTTTTCTGTGAATATACAAATATTTGATCATAAAAATAACATCTGTTTCTTTCCTATTGTTTTTGAAGGTGTTTATGGGTCCATCCATCTGTCAATTGGGAAGTGTATTTTCTTTCTCTCTTTTTTTTTGGCAGGATGAAGCTTTTTGGATTAGCAATGGGCTTAATTTGGAAAGTAGTGCTGGTGAGTCGAACAGAGGATGTCTACCTTCATATACGGTACTGTGGTCCACCTAGAGTCCCCTCCATAGTATCAGGGGCTAAGACACATTCCTCCCTGATTTACCTCTCTGCTCTACAGTTTAAAACTACAAATCAAAGAATTCAGACATCATTATTAAAGTGCACACTGGACATTGAATTTAAGGGGATTTATAAGCACACCATTTACAAATGGCAACACATTTTAAACATGCGCCCCCCCCCCCCCCCCCCCAAAGCCCATACCAACCTTTTTCTGGGCACCATAATATTTGGGACACAGCAATGGCAGGTCTGTTATAGCCATTGTCATATTTAGGACTTTGTTGCATATCACTGGCATGTAATGTCTGTGATTCTTAGACATCTTGAAGTGCTGAGGGTCTCTGGTGATGCTCTGCCAAGTCTCTAATGCGGAAACCTACAGCTCTTGCTTGTTTCAGGGGGCTTGTGTGCGTATGTCTTCAGCATATGGAAGCATTCTCAAATGGATTTAAATCAGGTGACTGGCTTAGCCATTTTATCTATCTATCTATCTATCTATCTATCTATCTATCTATCTATCTATCTATCTATCTATCTATCTATCTATCTATCTATCTATCTATCTATCTATCTATCTATCTATCTATCTATCTATCTATCTATCTATCTATCTATTATATAGTGCCTTTCACATCTATCTATCTATCTATCTATCTATCTATCTATCTATCTATCTATCTATCTATCTATCTATCTATCTATCTATCTATCTATCTATCTATCTATCTATCTATCTATTATATAATACCTTTTACATTATCAATTCATTCTTAAAAACCATTGGCGCTAGCGCAACAGATCAGTGTCCATTTTGCCTTCAGAAAGAAACAGTTTATCATTTACAGGTATTTCTGTATTGTACCAGATTAAAAACATTGCTGCATTTCCTTGCTTTATTGTTGTTGGATTTGGGAATTGTATTCAATGAACTCATTTATATTTTTGGAATGTCTGTGTCAAGAATTTGTAAAAGGGAATGTCTACTTTGCAATTTTTTGTTAGGCCAGGCCAAGATGGGCAACTTTAAAAAACAAGAAGAAATAGAGATAAAGATCTGAAAACCACCGATGCTCTGTTAATGTTTAAGGTCCTCCTTCAAAGGAGATTGAAGATTGAATTTGCATATTATAAACTAATTAATCAATTAGATTTATTTAGAGAAATCTGGGCTGTAAATGATGTTTTATGTTCCATGGAATATGAATGTCTAATACTAAAGTATGAGTAAAAAACTGTTTTTAAATGTTGTTGAATTTTGGCTGTTAATTTGACTGCAATTATGTTATAATTGTTGTATCTATCTATCTATGTATCTATTGTGGCACCCGGACGGGGCTCATGCCCGGCCGGGACACCCAGGAAGACAGGAGGAGGGCTCATTCCTCCTCCAGACCGCAAGGGGGCATCCGCCCTGGTTGTATTGGGGGCCACAGGTACAGAAGCTCTACCATGTAGGGGCCCATGGCCACCGCCAGGGGGTGCCCCGATGCCTTGGGACCTGGACCCCAGTGCTTCTTCATACCCGGAAGCACTCCGGGTGTTCCCTCTTTTCTTCCCCCCAGCACTTCCAGGTGTGGCAAAAGCACTGGGGTCCAGGGTCCCCAAGGCATCGGGGCGCCCCCTGGCGGTGGCCATGGGCCCCTACATGGTAGAGCTTCCAAGCTCTGTACCTGTGGCCCCCAATACAACCAGGGCGGACGCCCCCTTGCGGTCTGGAGGAGGAATGAGCCCTCCTCCTGTCTTCCTAGGTGTCCCGGCCAGCTGTGAGCTCCGTCCGGGTGCCACACTATCTATCTATCTATCTATCTATCTATCTATCTATCTATCTATCTATCTATCTATCTATCTATCTATCTATCTATCTATCTATCTATCTTCTTTTTGTGTGTCATTGCTGTTTCATTTTATCGACACAGTTTTTTCCTGCACCTATAAATAAATTACAAAAAACCCACCATTGTTGTCTGTGGCTCTATGTCTTCCATTTCTCCTGCTGGTTCTGTTCGTTCACAAACTACAAGGCGGCCCAGTTTGTAATTTGGTTGCCACATTCCCCACTACATGAGGTGTCATACTTCCCCAGTATTAGTGTCCCTAAGAATTTGCTCAGTAAGTCACCAGTTGCCCCAAAGACAATGAGAAGACACAATACAGAAGTGGACCAGAGTGGTGTTCTATTCCGGTCTTCTGGAGCTATTAGTTATAAACGATATATTACTCCCATTTAATTTTTTTTCCAATAATATGTCAACCAATGTGGATGTGCAATCTGCAGTCATCAGTGAAAGTAAACAGAAATGAGCATGAAACTGTTTACTGAAAAACGTGACAGTGTGCCATTAAAAAAGAAACAAGCTTCTGGAATAGAAAGCGTTTTCTCAGTGTGAATCCACATTAATATGTGTGTGGCAGGGCTGTGCAAAAAACGCTGGATGCGGAAAGTGTAATCAATGGGTGACAGATTCTTTTTGTATCATGTTATTAAAATCTGTAAACCAGTAAAATATTTTACTTGACAGCTGCCAGAATTTGCCTACACATCTCTCACAGGCCAGCCACTTCACATTTTTCGATTTATGTTCAAATATAAAGAGAGTCAATTATGTCTAATGAGAATTTATAGTCATGCAGCTTTTTAATTCCCATTTTCCTCTCAGTTTGGAAAGCTCAATTCAAGCCTTCTTTGAGTCCACACACACAAAAAAAAAAACTGCTGATGAATGGAGAGACAGCATCATCATCTTCAATTACCGTTTCCTGCCCTGCGGACCTCAGATTTTTTTTATGGCCAAAGCTCTGCCAACCACTAGCAATAAAAGGCACAGATGGAATTTGAATTTTCTGCAGATCTTAATTCCGCTGCCGCTCATGAAGCATTTGAAGTTGTGCCTAGGAAGGGTGGCATTTAATGATGTTATTCTGTAATTTAGAAATACAGGAACAACAGTATGCGTCAAATGTGCTTCGTAGCATCTGTGTCCGACTCTCTTGATTTCTTCTTTGTCTTTATAAATGATGACGAGTTGCAGTTTCTCAATGCTAATTATCCATTAATACCACTGCGATATAATCAAATTAATGTCTTTTGAAAAGATGACAAAACTTTAATAAATCAATTAAATAATTAATGTTGTAAGTGCCTGGCATCCCGTCCATGGTAGAGAATGATTTCTTGCCCGGATGGGAAGCCATAGTGGAATCACAGATAAGCACACTGGCTGGACAAGGAAACAGCTTCTTATAGAACAGAACAGAATAGAATAGAATAGAATAGAATAGAATAGAATAGAAAGTCTTTATTGTCATTGTAAAAAAATTACAAAATTACGAATAAATGAGAACAACAAGCAAACACTACTTTAGTGAGAAAACAACAAACCAATGCTACAACAAAAGAAGAGCAACATCAAAATAAAAAAAAATAAAAAATGTTATTACACTAAAGGATATTGCACATTTAGCCCAGTTTATAGAAAACAGTATATTATATGTAAAATATGTACTGGCAAAGAAATGAAATAAAATGAAACTAATACTAATACAGGGTGAGCCAGAATGAAGGACCCCATTTCTGAAGGTCATTGCTTGAGGTAGAGGCAGCCGAGTGGGTTGGGGTAGGTGGGGGTCCTTTGATAGGCGATCCCATCTCGTTTTCAGTTGGCCACATGCCTTGGTCCGGTGCGCACTGTGCTTTCGTTGTTGAAGCGTTCTTCAAAAATAATGAATCCTCATCACTATGCAACGCGCCTTCTGAATGCACTTCAGCATTCATCCTAACAGTGACATCCCAAATAGGAAAACAATTCTTCAGTGCGTAGCTAAATAGAGTAGATTAATGAGTAGATTCATACCTGGTTTCATGGATCGTGGACTATCTTACAGACAGACCTCAGTATGTGCGTCTCGGGAACTGCAGGTCTGACATTGTGGTCAGCAGCACAGGAGCACCGCAGGGGACTGTACTTTCTTCGGTCCTGTTCAGCCTATATACATTGGACTTCCAATACAACTCAGAGTCCTGCCACGTGCAAAAGTTCGCTGACGACACTGCTATCATGGGCTGCAACAGGAGTGGGCAGGAGGAGGAGTATAGGGACCTAATCAAGGACTTTGTTAAATGGTGCGACTCAAACCACCTACAACTGAACACCAGCAAAACCAAGGAGCTGGTGGTGGATTTTAGGAGGCCCAGGCCCCTCCTGGACCCCGTGATCATCAGAGGTAACTGTGTGCAGAGGGTACAGACCTATAAATACCTGGGAGTGCAGCTGGATGATAAATTGGACTGGACTGCCAATACTGATGCTCTGTGCAAGAGAGGACAGAGCCGACTATACTTTATTAGAAGGCAGGCGTCCTTCAACATCTGCAATAAGATTCTGCAGAAGTTTCTATCAGATGCCATCTTCTACGCTGTGATGTGCTGGGGAGGCAGCATAAAGAAGAAGGACGCCTCACGCCTGGACAAACTGGTGAGGAAGGCAGGCTCTATTGTTGGCATGGAGCTGGACAGCTTGACATCCATGGCAGAGCGATGGGCGCTGAGCAGGCTTCTGTCAATCATGGAGAATCCACTACATCCACTGAACAGGATCATCTTCAGACAGAGGAGCAGCTTCAGCGACAGACTGTTGTCACTGTCCTGCTCCACTGACAGACTAAGGAGATCGTTCCTCCACCACACTATGTGACTCTTCAATTCTACCCGGGGGAGTAAACGTTAACATTCTACAAAGTTACTGTCTGTCTGTATAGCTGCATTGTTATCACTCTTTAATTTAATATTGTTCTTTATCAGTATGCTGCTGGTGGAGTATGTGATTAATAAAGTATCTATCTATCTATCTATCTATCTATCTATCTATCTATCTATCTATCTATCTATCTATCTATCTATCTATCTATCTATCTATCTATCTATCTATCTATCTATCTATCTATCATTTTTTACAGGTCTACGACAATAAGAATGGAAGGAATGAAGTCTGTCAATTTAAGAGGCTTGACATATTCAAAATATTTAATGGCTTATTAGTTTGCCAGTGACTGTGATTGTGGCCATCATATCATAATTGTAGTGATAAACTGATACTGAAGGTTTATATGATTTTTAAAAAACCATAAGTCGTATTATGGCATCATGTCCTCAAAAGTCCTCATTTTTCAACCCAAATGTCCTCATTTCCAGAGAAAGAGAGTTGGCAGCCCTAAATGGAGGTCCTGCTTCAGGCTTGAGATGTGAACAAGAGTCTGGGGGACATTTGACAAAGGTTGATATGGAGGGTGCAAGATAGAGAAGGGTAAAAGGGTTAGAGAGAGATGAAAGGTGAGAAGAGGAACACTTTTATGTGGTACTACAGTTGGCATGTGCGAAAGCGCCCTTGATGGATAGATAAGGTTTCAACTGACAAGCAGGCTGATGCACAGTGGCTGTAATAATAATAATAATAATTCATTACATTTATATAGCGCTTTTCTCAGTACTCAAAGCGCCATCCACACAGGAAGGAACCGGGATGCGAACCCACAATCTTCCACAGTCTCCTTACTGCAAAGCAGCAGCACTACCACTGTGCCACCTGTGAGGACTGTATATTTATGTTTCCAAGGATCTATTCTACTATTTGTGTTAGTAAAATTTCAGTTTTTGTTAGATTTTAACCTTCTTGGTCTTTTTCTGGTTGCGCAACACTACCACATCACCCTGTGCTGTTACATTAAAGGAAAAGCAAAATCCTTTGTCCTTTAAACATGTTTTTCTTGTGAAACAAATGAGAGTTGATACGGTAAAGAAGACTTTAGTTATCATGGCTCAGCAGTTGCTCTCTTATATGTGTATCAGGTCTTCTTATAATTGCGTAACACCTTTTTAAGTGTCTCCTTTACTTCTTAGGATCTAAACCTGCACACTGGTATCTGAAACCAGGCTATGTTAACGAGAGTTAGCAGATGGTGTGTTTGTTGATTATCACATATGAGTGCTGTTAATGGCAACACAAACCTTGCTATCAGAAGCATGTAAAATAACATTTAATGATAGGAATGTTTTAACTTGGCGGCACGGTGGCACAGTGGTAGTGCTGCTGCCTTGCAGCTAGGAGATCTGGGTTTGCTTCCCGGGTCCTCCCTGTGTGGAGTTTGCATGTTCTCTCCATGTCTGTGTGGGTTTCTAAGACATGCAGGTTAGGTGCATTGGTGGTCTTAAATTGTCCCTAGTGTGTGTGCTTGGTGTGTGTGTGTGTGCCCTGAGGTGGGCTGGCGGCCTGCCCGGGGATTTGTTCCTGCCTTGTGCTGGCTGGGACTGGCTCCAGCAGACCCCTGTGAACCTATGTTAGGATATAGTGGGTTGGCAAATGACTGACTGACATTTTAACTTAAGTAGTCGCTTTTGCTGTACACGATGAAACATATTAAAAAACAATCAATTTCCATAGAGGAACAAATTTTAAATTGTGATGCCCCAGGTGCCAGCAGCTATGCATTGTTGCTGTCTTCCGGGACATTAATAGTCAAAACCGAGTGGAAAGCTCAAAAGTGCATTTTACTCATGACGACAGTCAGTGTCCAAAAAGTGAGATGTATTCAAAGTCTTCAATAAATAGTCCACAAACATTAAAACCAATAAATATGTTCAACTAGTTGAAATACCCAGTATTGCCCGGGAGGAAAATAAAGTGTTTTTATTTAATTGTTTGAGAAAAATATAATTTAAAAAAACACAACTTTAAAAATAAAAATAAATTAACAAACAATGAAGACTCTCTAATGTGCTTGTCTTGCGGTCTTGTATGTATGTTATCATCCAGTTGACGCTCAGAACCGGCCAACTCTATTGAATTCCAAAAGCAACAGGGGCGCAGTGGTGCTACTCAAACATAAAGAATGCTGGCAGTCACCTGCTATATACTAACTGTGTAACCCCGTGCTGTTAAAAGCACAGGATCCTAGAAAGTATTGAAATTGTCAGAACTACTATGGGCATCTCTCTGCTATGAGGATTTGTGTTGCTGACGTGCTCACATCGTTTCTGCATTTGCAGCTAAGCGACTGGCTTCCTTACGAGGTTTCCTTTTGCCGGTGTGCTGGCCTTGCTTTAGTATCCTAGAAGCTGGAGCCGTCACCCCAACTCTACGTCTCACTTCCAGGCCGGACAGACACACACACTTGCATGCGTAGACCTCTATTATTTCAGGGGCGCAGTGGTGGCGCTCAAACGTAAAGAATGCTGGCAGTCACCTTCAGTTTGCCCTCTGGTAATCGTTCCGAGTGTCAACTGCATGATAACATGCATACAAGATGGCAAGCTCACCCCCCACCCTAGCCAGAAGGGGGTGGGTTATGGTTGATTTCACCCTACAGTATTTTTAGTCGACCAATGAGGAACATGTGTACCAAGTTTCATGAAAATCGGTCAGAAGTGATGCTGGAACATACATATATACATGCATACATTGACTTCCATCCATCCATCCATCCATTATCCAAACCGTTATATCCTAACACAGGGTCACGGGGATCTGCTGGAGCCAATCAAAGCCAATCCAGGGCGCAACGCAGGAACAATCCCCGGGCAGGGCACCAGTCCACTGCAACATTGACTTTTATATATTGATAAATGCCAAGAATAAAAGGCAGAACGTGAATCATCATTTTTCATCTCGTTCCCGGCGCTGCTCTCCTTCTCTGTCTCTTTGTCACCCCTGCTCACTCTCCTGGGGTCTCACTTATAAAACTTGCATGGATTCCTGAATGCAAATATGTGCAGACCAAAAAAAACAACATATTTATCGTAGTAGTAGTAGTTTATTTATATAGCACCCATCACAGACAAGGGTCACAGAGCGCTGAACAACAATACAACACAAAGCATAACAAATAAAACAAAACATAAACATTACCATAAATGTATGTGGCCAAAGAAAAAAATCAGATGTATAAAACCTGGCGTACGCACATTTCTACGCAACTTACCCTTTATAAATCACAGTTACCTTGTAAATATGCGTACGTGAACACACCTCAAAGGCCGTCCTGAAACATCCATATTTGGAGCATGCTAATCAACCTCATGCATATGTAATCGTGATGCCGCAGAAGTTCATTGGCTGGCAGAGCAGCCTCTCCATTCCTGACGCATCGAGACTCCGCCACCAAACATTCGCGCATTTGACCGCGCAAGATCATATGTACCGTTATGGTGCCTCTCCTCTGTGCTCTGAGGGTCTGTGACGATGTGAGTTCTTCCTGGACATGAATTTCCAGGAAAATATTAAGCAAACAATGTCTCCAGTGCTTTGGCGATTTTCACTGATCAACACTTGTTATTAGTCTAAACAGATGGTGTTTGTTTCTTATCGTAGCTTAGAAGAAGATCAGACCTGGCATAAGACTCATTTATGCAGTACGTACGTGAATCGCTTATAAGCTGGTTATATAGAGTTGCCATATTTTTGAATGTGTTCTCATCACACCAGAGAACTGTAATAAATGATTTATACAGCAGGGGTCCCCAGCTCCGGTCCTGGATGACCACCATGGATGCAGGTTTTCATTCTAACCCTTTTCTTAATGAGTGACCTGTTTTTGCTGCTAATTAAGTTCTCTGGAACTAATTGTAACTGACTTGTTCTTGAAGACTCAGACCCCTTAATTGTTTCTTTGTCCTTCATTAGCAGCCAAACAACAATGAGATACAAAATGAGCCAAAACAACTGGTGTCCATCATACAATATCTGACAATAAGGAAAGATGAAGGAATGTTGATCTGCTCAGGTCCCCAGTGCTCTTAGAAAGAAAAAAAATTCAGAAATGTCTGCTAATGCACCACGAGAGCAGCAACAAGCCATGGAATTAAAGAACAAGTTTAATTAACGACAAGAATCGGCGCCTAATTAAGCAACTGGTTGGAGTGAACTTGGTTGGAGTTTGAGGCCCTGACTTAGTTGGTCTTCTGTCGGCTCACTCACTTCACATCTCATTTCTGTCTGGGTGCCATTTAAGGAAAGAAATGAAGCAATTCAGAGGAGCGATGAAGACATTCAGGGGTAGTAATCTTGAAAAAGCAATTCAATTAAAACGAAGTTAATTAGCAGCACAAACAGGGCACTCATTAAAAAAAAGGGTTAGAATGAAAACCTGCATCCACGGTGGTCCTCCAGGACCGGACTTGGCAACCCCTGGTATACGGCATCTCTCAGAGGAGGGGAACCAGTTAAGACTTTTTCCGATACAACAGAAAAACGTTCATCTGCAGTTGTTTTGTTTTGCAACAATGAACCGAAGCTGTTTGCTGACCCTCTTAATGGAGATCTCTATTGCAATTTTTTCGCTGAGTCAATTGTTAATCTGAACGCAGAGCAAATGCCATTTAACACCAAGTGATAGAAACATTTCAAAACCACCCACGTTTTAAGAAAAATATTTAACATTATTTGATATCAGAAGAGAAACATTCTCTGTAATCATGTCTATGGCAAATCTTCCTTAATAAGAAAAAAGCCTGAATTATTTTTTCAACGCAAGTTTTTATAGGAAAAAAATAGCAATGAACATAACACTTCAAGAGCTCGAGCTTCGAGACAAAGACCGAGATCAAGACATTACAGAAACTTTGTTTCTTTCACTAGAGCTGAAATTCATAAAAGATTCAACAGGTACAACAAACAAACAGGGACAAAATAAAGTGCATTTCACATTTGAAACATGTCAAGAGTTTAACCACAGTGCGGAACGAGACTTATTACTTCTAACAGACTTGTTTTGTACTATTTCATATCGTTCTTTATACGCCTTTGTCCATCCATCCATCCATTATCCAACCCGCTATATCCTAACTACAGGGTCACGGGGGTCTGCTGGAGCCAATCCCAGCCAACACGGGGCACAAGGCCGGAAACAAACCCCGGGCAGGGCGCCAGCCCACCGCAGGACACACACACACACACGCCAAGCACACACTAGATAGATAGATAGATAAATAGATAGATAGATAGATAGATAGATAGATAGATAGATAGATAGATAGATAGATAGATAGATAGATAGATAGATAGATAGATAGATAGATAACTTTATTAATCCATCCATCCATCCATCCATTTTCCAAACCGGTGAATCCGAACACAGGGTCAGGGGGGTCTGCTGAAGCCAATCCCAGCCAACACAGGGCACAAGGCAGGAAACAATCCTGGGCAGGGTGCCAACCCACCGCAGGACACACACCCACACACCAAGCACACACTAGGGCCAATTTAGAATCGCCAATCCACCTAACCTGCATGTCTTTGGACTGTGGGAGGAAACCCACGCAGACACGGGGAGAACATGCAAACTACACGCAGGGAGGACCCGGGAAGTGAACCCATGTCTCCTAACTGCGAGGCAGCAGAGCTACCCACTGCGCCACCGTGCCGCTACACGCCTTTGTTCATTACTTATTTGAGATAATTTCAGATAAAACACGTACATTTTTTTAACAGGAAACTAAATATTATAGACGATGAAGGTGAAACAAATTTCTGAACCTCTGAGCTTAGCAAAATAGAGATGAGAGCTTTATTTCCATTTGTTTCTGTCTGGGTTTATTATCATTGTTGAACTGGTTGTAAAATGCTTCCTAGCAATGATGTTGATAATTAACAATTTTTTTCTAAAGGCTTTAATCTTGAGTCATTTGTGCTGATTAAGTTTTTCATTATTACTTATGAAAGCTGGCAAAATTACTGTCGTCTGTTCAATCATAATTCAATTATGCTGTTTTGCTGGGTTTGCAAGTTTTCAGTGCACTCTTGTACAGAAATCACTCTGCTACTATTATAAAAGAAAAGGCCTGCACATGAGGCGGATTCATCAGCGTTAACGCTCAGATTGAGTGCCCTTCTATATGGTTCTTTTGTGAATTCTCTATACTTTTGCTTTTAACAAGCTCTGATAGTCAGTTCAATGTTAGGAATATTATAACATAAACACTGTATATAGATACAGTCATTTGAAAAAGTTTGGGAACCCCTCTTAATTCTTTGGATTTTTGTTTCTCATTGGCTGAGCTTTCAAAGTAGCAACTTCCTTTTAATATCTGACATGCCTTATGGACACAGTAGTATTTCAGCAGTGACATTAAGTTTATTGGATTAACAGAAAATATGGAATATGCATCATAACAAAATTAGACAGGTGCATAAATTTGGGCACCCCAACAGAGATATGACATCAATACTTAGTTGAGCCTCCTTTTGGCCTCTAGACGCTGTCCTCCTATAGCCTCTGATGAGTGTCTGATTCTGGATGGAGGTATTGTTCACCATTCTTCATACAAAATCTCTCCAGTTCAGTTCAATTTGATGGACAGCCTGCTTCAAATCATCCCATGGAGTTTCAATGATATTCAAGTCAGGGGACTATGACGGCCATTCCAGAACATTGTACTTCTTCCACTGCATGAATGCCTTTGTAGATTTCCAACTGTGTTTTGGGTCATTGTCTTGTTGGAATATTCAACCCCTGCGTAACTTCAACTTTGTGACTGATGCTTGAACATTATCCTGAAGAATTTGTTGATATTGGGTTGAATTCATCCGACCCTCGACTTTAACAAGGGCCCCAGTCCCTGAACTAGCCACACAGCCCCGCAGCATGATGGAACCTCCACCAAATTTGACAGTAGGTAGCAGGTGTTTTTCTTGGAATGTGGTGTTCTTCTTCCGCCATGCAAAGTGCTTTTTGTTCTGACCAAATAACTCCATTTTTGTCTCATCAGTCCAAAGCACTTTGTTCCAAAATGAATCTGGCTTGTCTAAATGAGCATTGGCATACAACAAGCGACTCTGTTTGTGGCGTGAGCGCAGAAAGGGCTTCTTTCTCATCACCCTGCCATACAGATGTTCTTTGTGCAAATTGTGCTGAATTGTAGAACGATGTACAGATACACCATCTGCAGTCAGATGTTCTTGCAGGTCTTTGGAGGTGATCTGTGGGTTGTCTGTCACTATTCTCACAATCCTGCTCATATGCCGCTCCTATATTTTTCTTGGCCTGCCAGACCTGCTGGGTTTAACAGCAACTGTGCCTGTGGCCTTCCATTTCCTGATTCCATTTCTTACAGTTGTAACTGACAGTCTAAACCTCTGAGATGGATTTTTGTAGCCTTCCCCTAAACCAGGAGACTGAACAATCTTTGTTTTCAGATCTTTGGAGAGTTGCTTTGAGGATCCCATGCTGTCACTCTTCAGAGGAGAGTCAAAGGGAAGCACAACTTGCAATTGACCACCTTAAATACCTTAATATCTAATGATGGACACACCTGTCTATGAAGTTCAAGGCTTAATGAGCTCATCACACCAAGTAATCAGCATTGAGCAGTGACAGGCATTCAAATCAGCACAATGACAAAGGGACCCACATTTGTGCACAGCCAGTTTTTCACATTTGATTTAATTTCATACAACTAAATACTGCATCACTAAAAATCTTTGTTCGGAAAACACCGCAGTACTCCAATGTTCCTAGGAAATGAAAGACAGACCACTGTTATCTTTATGGTTGAAAGGAGAGTCAATTATTATGCAGGCTGAGAGGGGATCCCAAACTTTTTCATATGACTGTAATTAATGGATGGATATGTTCCATTTGTGATAGTCAGTTTGGACCTGCTCTGTATTATTGTATGATTCATAAATAATCTGTTTGTCTGTGTATCCATTATGCAATTAGTAATCTGTAATTGCATTTTACCAGTGAACTTCACTTATCGAAGAGTGCTATACAAAAATAAACTGAATTGAATTGAAAGCTAAAGAAGCAGACAAGCAGGCTGTTATGATCTACCTGACTGTGTTAAACAAATAAAATTATATTTAGGTTACTAGTCTACTATTTTTGGGGGGCAGAGGTCATATTTTCATTTTCACAAGTTCAGATTTCACAGCAAGGTCGACAGCTGGTAAATATTTTCAAGGTCTACACAGAAGCAGCAAAGGATGAGGCAAAACTCAAACTGAAGAGAATCAAAGTCAAAGCCAGCTGTCCCACCCAGGATGGAGGTGAATTCCTTACCCAGCTGGGATGCCATAACAGAAAGGATGGAATTAATGGGGGGCATTATCCAGCCGGGCACGGTGGCACAGTGGGTAGCACTGCTGCCTCACAGTTAGAAGACCTGGGTTCGCTTCCCAGGTTCTCCCTGCATGGAGTTTGCATGTTCTCCCCGTGTCTGCGTGGGTTTCCTCCCGCAGTCCAAAGACATGCAGGTTAGGTGTATTGGCGATTCTAAATTGTCCTTGGTGTGTGTGTGCCCTGTGGTGGGCTGGCGCCCTGCCCGGGGTTTGTTTCCTGCCTTGCACCCTGTGCTGGCTGGGATTGGATCCAGCAGACCCCCGTGACCCTGTAGTTAGGATATAGTGGGTTGGATAATGGATGGATGGATTATCCAGCCAGGACGCCTTATGATTCCTGTCCTGATTTGGATGCCTGAAGTCTATTGGAAATGGCAAGAGAGGATGAAATTGCATCTACCAACCTCAGACCTGACCTTGTGCTATGGTCGAAATCACTCCAGCTCATCTACATCATGTTCCATGGGAGGATGCAGCGGAGGAGGCCTACAAGCACAAGCAGCTGAGATACGCTGATCTTGAAACCGATATGCCAATGCAGCTGGAAAGCTAAGGTCCAACCAGTCAAGGTAGGCTGCAGACGGTTTATTGCTACCTCAACATCAAGGAGTTGGGAGTGTGAGGACAGGCTCACCGGCAAGCATTGAAGGGCCTCTCCAGAGCAGCTGAAAAGGGCAGTCAGTGGCTCCGGCTCAAGAGGAAGAACTCTAGCTGGTCCTCAACTGGGTAGATAGCATCTTGGGGGTGAGCCTGGGATGCCTGGACTCACCAATGAACCCTCTGGAGATGTCGTGGGCCTATCAGTAAAACATTGAGGAGGGGGGCGCCCAGTTGATAACCCAGAAAGGCACCATCGCTCATTTGACAATTCCACAGAATCTAAGCTGAACGTCTCATGAATGCAATTACAAGATGCAAGATGTAAACACCGAGTCCGAAGAAACAGAATTGGTTACTTCTAAATTCTTTACTTTTTTACAAAATATTTACATTTACTTATTTGACTGATGCCTTTATCCAAGGTAACTTAAAACATTTCTTTTGGTTTTCCAATTGGAGCCCAGGCGAGTGAAGTGACTTGCTCAGGGTCACACATTGGTGTCAGAAGTGGGATATGAACCTCAGGGTTTGAAGTCCAAAGCCTTACCCACTACACTACATTACCTGGTATATGCTATTTCATACACATTACATATACTGTACCTTTAATCTTTTTCCACAAAGCAATACCTGTTTTGTCTTTTCCTCTAAACCACTGATGTCAAAATCAGTTTCAGGAGATGATTTAATTCAAGCCAGGGTTACTGTAGAAGCCAATTATTCTGCTAAAGAAGAGTGCATTTGGGGTAATTTGTGAAGCAAATCGAAATCAAGGTTTCAGTTTTTTCCTTACATTTTTTTTTTAATGAAATGAATGCTTTATTATGAAAACACGCAGGTGCAAATGAAATGAAAATGACTTTGTAGCTGGTGGTTCCCTTTTTATTTGCTCTGCATTGTTATTTGGTATCTAGTTAAGAAAAAAAAAGAAGCAATTAGGCAAAATGAATGCAACTGTTAAGGAGCGGAGGATTCAATTAAAGGTTCTGAGTCACAGTAAATGAGTGAACTAAAATGAAGCCAAAAATGTCTACCATTAGCACCAATAACCAGCTTCTAATGAAGAAACTGGCAAAGAATTGTTTGTTTTTTTTACATTCCTAATCTAAAGTCATTTTTGTTCCATCTTTTCCTCATTTTATTTCTAAATTGGTCACTGTTGGGCCAATTTCCTCCTCCTTTGACAGAGAAAAGGTCTGATGAGGAGACTTTGCTCTGCATGTGGTCGTGCAGTTAATGGCAGTTATAGCATAACAACAGCGCGGCCTGAAATGCTCCTGATTTTTACAATTGTCATGTCGGTGCAGTTTAATCCCAAAACAGAAAGAACAAAAAAATGTTACGCAAAACTTTTAATGTAAATAACTTGTTTATTAAAATAATTTTAAGAAAGCATAGTATTTCAAAACAATATTCAGTAAATCATAAGTTAAATAACAAAACAATTAAAATTTACAAAGAACAAATCTGATAATTAAAACAGAAAGAAAACTTTCTTTGTCACCCAAAATACAACCAGAATTCCTTTCCACAGGAAATGAGATTTATGCAAAAATCAGAAAGTCCTCTCCAAAGGGATGTCACAGTAGTATGTACGGGCCATGCAATAAGGAGACTAGGGTTCTCATCCTGGGTCCATCCTGCCTGGAGTTTGCATGTTCTTCCTGTGTTTCCTTCTATTGTCCAAAAACATACAGGTTAGGTGATTTAGTGACATTAAATTGGCCCTAATGTGTGTGTGTGTGTGTGTTTACTCTGTGATAAACTGTTGCCCTGTCCTGAGTTTGTTCAATCCTTGCACCCTGTGTTAGCTGGGATAGTCTTCAGTGATCCTCCACGATCCTGGTCTGGATTAAGTAGTAGAAGTAGTAGAATTCTTTATTGTCATTATGCATACACATAACGAAATTTTTGTTGGTAGGACTCGGCTTCAAGGCAGAATACTTAAATACACAATACACTGTAAATAATAAAATAAACATAATAAGTATAAAAGACAGCAGCAATAAAAATAAAATGACACAACTTCTACTTGGGGCGGCATGGTGGCACAGTGGGTAGCGCTGCTGCCTCACAGTTGGGAGACCTGGGGACCCGGGTTCGCCTCCCGGGTCCTCCCTGCGTGGAGTTTGCATGTTCTCCCCGTGTCTGCGTAGGTTTCCTCTGAGCGCTCCGGTTTCCTCCCACAGTCCAATGATGTGCAGGTTAGGTGGATTGGCGATACTAAATTGGCCCTAGTGTGTGGTGGGTGTGTTTGTGTGTGTCCTGCGGTGGGTTGGCACCCTGGTTCCTGCCTTGTACCCTGTGTTGGCTGGGATTGGCTCCAGCAGACCCCTGTGACCCTGTGTTCAGATTCAGTGGGTTGGAAAATGGATAGATAGATAGATAGATAGATAGATAGATAGATAGATAGATAGATAGATAGATAGATAGATAGATAGATAGATAGATAGACTTAAATTTTAGTATAGTAGGCAGGATAGATAGATAGATAGATAGATAGATAGATAGATAGATAGATAGATAGATAGATAGATAGATAGATAGATAGATAGATAGATAGACAGGAAAGGCACTATATAACAGATAGATAGATAGATAGATAGATAGATAGATAGATAGATAGATAGATAGATAGATAGATAGATAGATAGATAGATAGATAGATACTTTATTAATCCCAAGGGGAAATTCACAAGTTCATCAGTTCACAGGGACACAGTTGGAAACTTGTTTAGGGGAAATTTCGCACAAACATCAGGAACTTTTTCTTCACACAGAGAACCACAATTACACGGAATAAGTGACCAAGTAGTGTGGTGGACAGTGGGACTTTAGGGACCCTCAAAACTCAACATAGGCCTGGCAATCTTTGTTGGGCGGAATGTCCTGCTCTTGTCTACATTGTTCTAATGTACTGTATGTATGTAACAAAATGTAGAAAGTAGCAAGCATATAAGAGATCCTTTACCTTTACACAGAGGTGTTGTCAATTACTTTGCCTTTGTGTTTTGTTTTATTCTCATTGTTCTTGTACACAGATTGCAGAACAATAGGATTATTTTTGCTATGACGGACACGTGGTCTGTCTAAGGAGATGGAGATGAATCCTCAAAAACCAGACTTTAAATTTCAAATACTTTAATACTGACTTTGAACCTCCTGAGAATAATTTGCTTCATAAAATATTATACTCTATGTGTAATATACTTTCAGATCACTTTCCTTTAAATCACTAACAGATTTTCTTCAACTTATCTGTTTCTTTCCCCAGTATGTGGATAGTCAAAGCTTTTTTTTATTAATGTAGCATCTTGCCTCTAATCTTCGGCTTTTGTGACGCACGCCTGAGAATAACGGCATTCGACCTTGTGATCTGGCATCATATCAAACGATTACTGCTAGAAAGTTTTGCTGATCTGTAGTAGATACCTCGCCTGGATTATTCTGTGCTGAGACTACAGCTCTCCGAGTTTAACAATCTTGCACTACAAGATACTTTTGTTTTCTCTCTGCAGACTCTCTCCCAGGATAGGAGGCCATGCTGCATGTCTACTGTAAGCCTGATGTATTTGTCGTTTAAACAATGCCTGTTTCATTTTTGATTCCTTATCCAAAATAAAACAAACTGCCGATCTGTTTATCCTTCACCCACTACAACAGATAAAGTAAACCAAAAATGAACAATAATTAAATCAGAGTAAATAACAAACTCAACGAAGGCATATCAAATGAAGCTAAAGGTTTGTTTCAAGTAAAATGACCCACTTAAGATGGGTGTAAATATAAAAGATCACAAAATAAACAGTGGGGTTTGGTGTATGGTGGAAGTCAGCGGGTGCGGTGGGAGTGGCGGCAATTGTTGAGGCTAATGTACAGCATCATATAAATAATACATTGGATTGCAGAGAGCATTCAGATCACCTTCTGCACACTGTATTGAATCGTAGATTGAATTTTAAATGAATAAACTTGGGGTGGCATGGTGGCGCAGTGGTAGCTCTGCTGTCTTGCAGTAAGGAGACCTGGGTTTGCTTCCCGGGTTCTCCCCATGTCTATGTGAGTTTCCTCCCACAGTCCAAAGACATGCAGGTTAGGTGCATTGGAGATCCTAAATTGTGCTGGGTGTGTGTGCCCTGCGGTGGGCTGGCACCCTGCCCGGGGATTTGTTCCTGCCTTGCGCCCTGGGATTGGCTCCAGCAGATCCCCCGTGACCCTGTGGTAGGATATAGCGGGTTGGATAATGACTGACTGAATAAATTTGATATTTTTGGCCCATCAATCTACACCACATAACCCATAAAGAGAAAGTGAAATGTTTGCAAATGGAATTATTCCGTTTATAAAAGAATGCAGATCCTTAATTCAGTAATTTTGTAGACGCCCCTTTGACAACACTTCCAGCTTTGAGTCTTCTTGGTAAGTCTCTATAAGCTTTGCACACCAGCAGTTGGGCAGTTGATACCATTCTTCTTGGTAGATCCACGTCATCTCTCCATCTCAAGCTGCTCCATTGTTATCTTTAAGAAAAGTTTACATATTCATTAGAACTCAAAAACTGAAATCTCTCAGTCATTGACGTACTCAGACCCTTAATTCAGTAATTTGTAGAAGAGTCTTTGGAAGCAATTCCAGTTTTGAGTCAACTTGGTAAGTCTCTACAAGCTTTGCACACCAGCAATTGAGCAGCTGATCCCATTCTTCTTGGCAGATCCCCTCAGGCTCTTCTACACTGGATGAGAAGCCTCTCAAAGACACCATCTTCAGGTCTCTCCACACATGTTGTATGGAATTGAAGTCTGGGACACTCAAGGACACTCGGAGACTTGTCCCGAAGCCACTCTGATGTTGTCTTTCAAAAAAGTTTGCAGATTTCAAAACTGAAATCTCTCAGTCATTGACATAGTCAGATCCTTAACTCAGTAATTTGTAGAAGACAATTTATAAGCAATTCCAGGTTTGAGTCTTCTTGGTAAGTCTCTACAAGCTTTGCACACCAGCAGTCGATCCCATTCTTCTTGGTGGATCACCTCAAGCTCTAATAGACTGGATCAGAAGCCTCTCTAAGCCACCATCGTCAGGTCTTTCCATACATGCTGTATGGAGTTGAAGTCTGGGCCACTCAAGGACACTCAGAGACTTTTCCCGAAGCCACTCCAGTGTTGTCTTTCAGAAAAGTTTGCAGATTCATTAGAAATCAAAAACTGAAATCTCTCAGTCATTGACGTACTTAGACCCTTAATTCAGTAATTTGTAGACTCTTTGGAAGCAATTCCAGCTTTGAGTCTTCATGGTAAGTCTCTACAAGCTTTGTACACCAGCAGTTGGGCAGCTGATCCCATTCATCTTGGCAGATCCCCTTAAGCTCTAAGTGGACCACCAGGCTGGCACCGCCACCTCAACCCGACACAGACAGGTGTGGGACACAAGTTCAAGGCACACACAATTTTTCTTTTTTACCTTGTGGGAAACACCTTCTCCCGTTTCCCACAAGTACAGCACAGTCCCAGAACAACACAAAACAATTCTCTTCTTTCCTTTCTCTTCTCCTCCACTCCTCTGGTCAAGCTTCATCTTCCTCCTCCCGACTCTGGCTCCTCAAGTAGTGGCTGATGGCTCATTTTATATTGCACCCATAAATGCTCCAGGTGCTTGATGACCTAGTTTCTGGTAGCACTTCCGTGTGTGGTAGAAGAACTGCCCAAGAGGGCTCAGCACATCCTGCTGCAGCACCCCCTGGTGGCGCCCAACAGGGCTGAACTAAACTCCAACTCCCATGAAGGCCTACGGGAGTCCGAGGCACCGCTGCAACCCAGGGGAACTGCCATCTAGCATCCCAGGGGAGGTAATGCTCTGGCCACGCTTGCTCCCTCGGTCCTCTCAGCATAGAGGCAAGGGCCCCGGCCGCATGCTACATCTACTACACTGGATGAGAACCCTCTCAAAGCCACCATCTTCAGGTCTCTCCACACATGTTGTATGGAGTTGAAGTCTGGGCCACTCAAGGACACTCGGAGGCTTGTCCCGAAGCCACTCCTGTGTTGTCTTTCAGAAAAGTTTGCAGATTCATTAGAAATCAAAAACTTAAATCTCTCAGTCATTGACATACTCAGATCCTTAATTCAGTAATTTGTAGAAGACCCTTTGACAGCAATGCCAGCTTTGAGTCTTCTTGGTTGGTTGTTCCTCAAGGTTGCTGGATATCATGGTCAGTCTGTACACTGGCCAAAAAATTCAATTTTAGTCTCATCTGACCAGAGAACCTTCCACGTGTTGGGGGAGTCCACCACATTCTATTAGGCAAACTCCAAACGTGTTTTCTTATTTTCTTCTTGAAACAGCCTTTTTGTCTGGCCACACTTTCATGAAGACCCACTCTGTGGAGTGTACATCTTAAAGTGGTCCTATAGACAGACACTTCTTTAGTGTGTTAGTTCTTTGTTGCATCTCTGATGAATGCTCTCCTTGCTTGGTCCGTGAGTTTTCCTGGGTGGCCTTCTCTTGTCAGGTCCAAAGTGGTGCCATATTCTGGTCCATGGGGCATTCAAAGTTTGGGATATTTGTTATACCCCATCCCTGATCTATACTTCTGTCAGAGGGACAATTAGCCCCTTGGTCACCTCCCAAGGTTCTTCTTGCCTGGCCATTCAGTTTGGCTGGAAGGACAACTACAGGAAGAGTCCTGTTGGATACAAACTTTTACCGTTTTCAAAATTATTGAAGCACCTGTGCTTCTTGGAACACTCAAAGCTTTGAAAATGTTTTTATTCCTTCGCTCTTCTCTGTGTCTCACCAAAATTTGATTACAGAGGTCTACAGAGAGTTCCTTGCTCTTCACTCTTTCTTTATCATCCTGACATGCAGGGTGAATTGTAGGATCTTCTATACTCAGGTATGCATGAGCCTTTTGAAATGGCGTCCAATCAGTTCAGTTTGCCACTGGTGGACTCCAATCAAGTCAAGACGGGAACATCTCAAGGAGAATAAAAGATGACAGGAGGCACTTGAACACAATTTGGAGGGACACAGCAAAACGTCAGAATGCATTTAGGAATGACAGAGTTCAGTTTTTGATTTTTCCTTATTCATTTTGTCACTTTGGGTTATTAAGTGTGGACTGATGTGCAAAAATTGCAAATTTTATCCATTTTAGAAATTCTTACTAATTTATGAAAATATAAAACTGAACTGCCATTACAGCAAAAAACTACATTGCTCTTTAAACATAAACTATTGAATATGGCTATAAACAATTACTGCAGATTTACTGGTTAGTTACATTAATATCCTAATGGGAAGAAATAAAGTTCTATCTATCTATCTATCTATCTATCTATCTATCTATCTATCTATCTATCTATCTATCTATCTATCTATCTATCTATCTATCTATCTTTTATATAGATAGATAGATAGATAGATAGATAGATAGATAGATAGATAGATAGATAGATAGATAGATAGATAGATAGGAAAGGCACTATATAATAGATAGATAGATAGATAGATAGATAGATAGATAGATAGATAGATAGATAGATAGATAGATAGATAGGAAAGGCACTATATAATAGATAGATAGATAGATAGATAGATAGATAGATAGATAGATAGATAGATAGATAGATAGATAGATAGACTTAAATTTTAGTATAGTAGGCAGGATAGATAGATAGATAGATAGATAGATAGATAGATAGATAGATAGATAGATAGATAGATAGATAGATAGATAGATAGATAGATAGATAGATAGGAAAGGCACTATATAATAGATAGATAGATAGATAGATAGATAGATAGATAGATAGATAGATAGATAGATAGATAGATAGATAGATAGATAGATAGATAGATAGGAAAGGCACTATATAATAGATAGATAGATAGATAGATAGATAGATAGATAGATAGATAGATAGATAGATAGATAGATAGATAGATAGATAGATAGATAGATAGATAGATAGATAGATAGATAGATAGGAAAGGCACTATATAATAGATAGATAGATAGATAGATAGATAGATAGATAGATAGATAGATAGATAGATAGATAGATAGATAGATAGATAGATAGGAAAGGCACTATATAATTTTTTATTCCAGGGTATCGAGTGTCCCACCCTTTTTTGAGTTGTACATTTGTTCCATTTCTAACTTGATTTTAGTTTATAGGTCGTTAGACTTTACTATCCTAGGGAGGAATTTGTTTGTATGGAAAGTAAAACTTTGGAGTTGGATTTTAACAGAACCTCACTCCAAATTCAAAGCTTCTTTGCTGATTTTTTCTTTTTAATACTTTTTGCTGCCATGACTTTATCTGTGCTGCAGAGCACACTTAACATCTTTAAAGTGGTTTAACAGGATTACAAGAAGAAATTTAGATTCACACAGCGATGTCTCTGGTTCCTATTAACCTCCATCTGAAGAAATGTAAAGCAAAACACCTGCTTGATATGTAAATACACTTGAAAAGATCCCAATATTCTGCCTGCACCAGCTGGTGTTCGGTGGGGGCCTTGGATGCTTGTACTACCCAAGCCCAACTTTTCTTAGCTTTTAAGATGCAATATGATTACACCGCAGTGGTGTATAATCATCATCATACATCATTTTATTTGAAGTTGAACAGGATGCGTAACGCCATAAAGCGTCTGAAATGATCCTAGGCAGAAAAGTATATTTTTTTGTTCAATACAAAGCTCTGTATTATTGGTCTACTTGGAAAGAAAAGTAAAAAGAAATGAGTTTCTAAACTTTAAAGTGTTTAATGCCGTTCAGGGTCATGAAGGGGTCGGCTTGTATCCCAGAAGCATTAGGTACAAGGCAAGATGTGGACAGAGGCATTCAGCCACCCCATACCAACCTGTCCATTGCCAGACATGTATGCATCGGTTCTCACAGAGGGAAAATTAGGGAGGAGATTAAGGGTGTGACATAGGAACTAAGCTCTCTTCCATTTGAGCCTTTAGAATTGAGGAAAATCCGCAGGAAGACCTCTGACATCAAATCTGAAAGAATAACCTCTGCCCCTTCCATTCCAACAAAGGCAGGACGCTCCCTCCCTCAACTCATGGATGGCCAGAGGGTGCCAATGATGGAGCATCGATGCTGATGTCTCAGAAGAGCTCAGTTGAGGACCCTTGCCTGGCTAGGAGGCCATTATACCAGAGGGAAAGGGAGAGATAAAATATATACACTATCGGCTCCCCCGTGATGCAGGATGACATCATCACTGGTCTACAGAACCCTTATGGACACCCACTGAGCATGCTGGAACTTGTAGTCCGGCAAGGTGGCCCTGTTGGGTTCCATGGGTCCCACCAGGGGGTACTGTAAGGATCTGTGAACCTTATTTTGTTGGACTTTCGTATGACCCAGAAATACTTCCAACAGACCATGTCCTAATACCAGAAGTACCCAGGGTCCTACATAAAAGGAGCCGTTGTACCTCACCGCAGTATGTCCGAGTCAAGAGACAAAGGACAACACTTGTTTGGAGAAAGAGGAAGATCTTTATCCTTACTAGAAGAGCTTTTAAAGATACTGGAAAGAATAAGATGATTGTATTTGAATTCAGGTCATGTCAGCTGTGTTGAGGGTTTGGGTTGCTGCTCTTCCCCCTGGAGGTCAAGATCTTCTCCTTCTTCTTTCGGCTGCTCCTATTAGGGGTTGCCACAGCGGATCATCTTCTTCCATATCTTCTTGTCTTCGTTATCTTGTTCTGTCACTACCATCACCTGCATGTCCTCTCTCACCACATCCATAAACCTTCTCTTAGGCCTTCCTCTGTTCCTCTTCCCTGGCAGCTCTATCCTTAGCACCCTTCTCCCAATATACCCAGCATCTCTCCTCTGCACATGTCCAAACCAACGCAATCTCGCCTCTCTGACTTTGTCTCCCAACCGTCCAACTTGAGCCGACCCTCTGCTGTCCTCATTTCTAATCCTATCCATTCTCATCACACCCAATTCAAACCTCAGCATCTTTAACTCTGCTACCTCCAGCTCTATCTCCTGCTTTCTGGTCAGTGCCACCGTCTCCAACCCGTATAACATAGCTGGTCTCAATACCATCCTGGAGTTCAAAATACCAAACGAAAATATTGCATAAGAAAAGAAAATAGATGAGATAGAAAATAGACTAAAAATAAAATATGGTCACATTTCAGAATATCTACGATGTTCAAACACATAAGCTTTATTATAGAATATCTACGATGTTCAAACACATAAGCTTTATTATATAATGTCACTCTCATGACCATTAAGGGAACCTGTGCAGCAGGTGGTAAAGGAGATCTAAAAACATACTAATGAAATGTACAGTCATGGCCAAAAGTTTTGAGAATGACACAAATATGAATTTTTCACAAAGTTTGCTGCCTCAGTTTTTATGATGGCAATTTGCATCGACTCCAGAATGTTCTGAAGACTGATCAGATGAATTGCAATGAATCACAAAGTCCCACTTTGCCATGAAAATTAACTTAATCCCAACAATCCCATTTCCACTGCATGTCAGCCCTGCCACCAAAGGACCTGCTGATATCATTTCAGTGATCCTCTCTCGTTAACACGGGTGAGAGTGTCGACGAGGACAAGGCTGGAGATCACTCTGTCACGCTGATTGAGTTAGAATTGAGAGGTCCAATTGTTGTGAAGAAGGCTTCAGGGTTTCCAAGAAAGTCCAGCAAGCGCCAGGAGTGTCTCCTAAAATTGATTCATGGCTCGTGACCGGGGGGCACCACCAGGGAAGAGCTGGCTCAGGAATGGCAGCAGGCAGGTGTGAGTAAGGCGAACACTTTTGGAGGATGGCTTGGTGGATGTCATGGAGGGCATGACAAAGAAGGCAGGAAAAACATCAGGGACAGACTGATATTCTGGGATTGGACTGCTGGGGGAAAGTCATTGTCTCTGATGAGTCCACTTTCTGATTGTTTGGGGCATCCGGAAAAAAGAAAAGGTGAGTGGCGCTATCATCAGTGCTGTGTCAGGCCAACAGTAAAGCATCCTTAGACCATTCATGTCAGCCAAGCCAGTGGGCTCACTCACAATTTGGCCTAAGAACACAGCCATGAATAAAGAATGGGATCAAAACATCCTCTGAGAGCAATTTGTCCCAGCCATCCAAGAACAATTTGGTGACCAACATGATGGAGCACCGGGCCATAAGGCAAAAGTGAGAACTAAGTGGCTCAGGGAACAAAACATCGACATTTGGGGTCCATGGCAAGGAAACTCCCCAGACCGTAATCCCATTGAGAACTTGTGATCAGGAGGCGGGTGGACAAACAAAAACTTACCAGTTCTGATTATGCAAGAATGGGCAGCTGCCATCATTCAGGATTGGGCCCAGAAGTTGATTGACAGCATGCCAGGGCGAATTGCAGAGGTCTTGAAAAATAAAGAAGAGCCAACACTGCAAATATTGACTCTGTGCATAAAGGTGATGTAATTTTCAATGAAAGCCTCATGAAATGCTTGTAATTCTACTTAAGTATACCAGAGAAACATCTGACAAAAAGATCTAAAAACACTGAAGCAGCAAACACTTGGGTCATTCTCAAAACTTTTAGCCACGACTGTAGGGGAGAAAAAAGAATGAAGAACGTTTCAAAATCGACCCTGAAAAATAATGCATTTTTTTTAATTGACTGATAATAAAAGGTGTTGTGAAAATATAAAGATACTTATTTAATTAAATCTAAGCATGTCGGGACCCCCCCAGAAGCCAGCTTTTTGTTTCTTTTCTTATTTTAATTACCAATTACTTGACACCGGTGCAAGCGAATGCTGCAGGGAATTCTACATTTCTGCTATAGTAAATTATAATGGAGGTGCTGAGAAGGGGAGACCCTGAGATGCCTCTTGGATTATGGAAAAACAACTTTAAATTAATCATTTAATTGGTCAAAACAGTAAGCTAAATTGCAGTCTTTTTACAATTTGAAGTCATTTCGTAGTTCATTATTGGAAGCAAGTTGAATTCTTACACACTAATCAAATTTATGCAATCTCACCTGACGCCCATATTGGCGTTTTTTTTAGCATCAGTATGTAGAATCAGGTCATGTGACTTGAGAATTCAAAGGTCACCCTGCTTTGGATAAGTGGACTTAGAGAATGGATGGATGGATAGTTAAGTAAATAATACATACAGTAAAACCTTGGTTTGCGAGTAACTCGGTCTGCGAGCGTTTTGCAAGACGAGCTAAAATTTTTAATAAATTTTAACTTGTAAATGAGCGAGGTCTTGCAATACAAGCAGTACATACACGCTTTGTCGAGCGTCACGTGATCACAACTGAGCTGATGGTTCTTCTCTCTCTCTCGCTGCGGGATTGTGGGTAATCATCTTCCATTCTCAGTCTCAGTCGGCGTGCCTCACTCATACAGTAAAGATCCGTACGAGCGTATACTGTTCACTACAGCATTGTGACCACGTGTGTGTGTGTGTTGTAATGTGTGAGTCTCTGTCTTGCACCCCAAAACACGAAGCTGAGTCTCAGTACTTTAGCAACACCAGCTTTATTCAGCTTGAAACAGGAACAGCACAGTTATTTATTGTAGCGGGATCTGCCGCTCTCATATATAGAGACATAGGAGTCAGGCAGGGCCATGGCCAGGTTAGTGGCCAAGTAATACCGTGCCCTGCATTTATAATGTTTCTTGCATCACCCATCAACGGCAGGCACTTATAGCAGGACCGTGATCTTTTCGGATTCACTTTTACGTCGAACTGCTACAGCGCAGGTCGCTTGTGGTGGCTTCGGGACGCTCTTCGGCATGTCGTCCCGTTGGGTGGAATCCCAAAACAGTTTAGAAACCTTACAGTACGTAAAGCATTTTTTTTTATTCTGTGTCCTTAAGTGTAGTGCCTCTTCAGGCAAAAGCAACTGTCATTGGAGAGGTTTCCTTGTTAAAGTCGGAAAAAAAGAAGAAGATTCCAGTGAGCCTACAGATAGCAGGGATTGCGTTAGTTAGAGTGAAAGTCGTCCTACACATCAACCATCCTCCTCTCTCTCTCGTCTCCCTTATACCAGCCACAATTCATTTCAAAGGTAAAGTGCAGGTTAATTTGTTTTATGTATTATTACTTTATATTTTGTATTAATCATTTTTATATAAACAGTTTTAGGTTGGGGAGTGAATCATCTGAGTTTCCATTTTTTCTTATGGGGAAATTTGCTTTGATATACGAGTGCTTTGGATTATAAGAACGAATCCGGAATGAATTACGCTTGCAATCCAAGGTTCCACTGTATAAAAAAAATATATATTTAAGTTTGTAAAGACTGTGAAAGGGAGCGTCCCGGACACAGGCAGGCAGACACATTTAAAGCCATCACCACATGTTTATTATACACTAATTTATACAAATCTTAAGTGCACCACACCAACAAACCCCCACCGTCTCCCAAAGTCCTGGCTCCTTCACTGGCCGTCTCTCTTTCCTTCACACAACACACTCAGGGCCTCTCCTTGCCGCCGCCGCCGCCTCCTCCTCCTCCTCCTCCTCCTCTCTGACCTTGTCTACCTTCTCACCCGACTCCAGCCTTGATTGTAGGGAGGTGGCTCCTTAAATAGGCAGGCGGCTGCGGACCACACCCGGCCACCTGCGACAAGACAAATAAAACAAAATGGAAATAAAATAGAGATGAAGACATGATTTTTTTCAATACAAACCAAAGAAAAAAGAACATAGAAGTAATAAACCATAATAAGGGATTAACAGCATATCAAACAAAGAAATATTCATCACCTATAAGAATAAAAAAGGGGGAATAGAATGTTAGAAAATATACCTTGCTCCTCTCCCGTGGTCCTCTCCTGATCCAGGGCGGTTGCCCCCTTGTCGCTCGGAGGACGAATACACCACCTTCCGGTCTTTCCAGGGGTCCCGGCTGGGTCTGTCCCCCAGCCTCCTGTGACATAATATATACAAAGTAATAACAAGAAAAAGATTTTTTTTTATCAATTTTTATTGTAATCATTCCATACAAATAGATCAATTTATAACCAAACAAAATTGAAGACAAATCAAACCCCAAGAAAAAGAAAAAGATTTTATAAGGAAAATAAAATAAAAAAGAATGTTATGATAACAGTATGTGATGCAAAATAAGTAAATAAACAAGTCTTTTAAGGGACATAAAATTTAATTAAAATGAAAAAGTTACAAACAATAGGGCTAAAATTAGTGACTAAAACACAAACAAGTTAAAAAGTTCAAGAATGTAATGGGTTATAGTAATAAAAATTACATGGAAATATGCTGCATGAAAGGAATATTCCATAAAATAATTTTTACAAAAATTCAAAAAATTATAATAAAGCGCAGAGAAAAGTATAAAAGATAAAGAAAAAACATTGATTCAGGATGAGGCCATAAATACTAACAAACAATTTGAAATAACTTAAAAACACCAACAATCACTAAAATAAAAATTACATTGAAAGATGTAACATGAAAAGAACTTTCTAGAAAGAAATGACAAAATTTATTATAACAATGGATACAAAAATTTATAAAAATTAAAGAAAAATGATTGATACAGGAGGATGCCAAAAACACTAACAAACAATTCAAAATACTTAAAGAATATTAACAGTCAAAAAAATAAAAAGATGTAGCATGAAAAAGACTTTCTGGAAAATAATGACAAAATATATTATAACAAAGGATACAGTAATTTATAAAAAAATAAAGAAAAATTTTTGATACAGGAGGAAGCCATAAATGCTAACGAACAATTTGAAATAACTTGAGAACAATAACTGTCACAAAAATAAAATTTACATCAAAAAAACAGCATGAAAAGCATTTTCTAGAAAAAAATTATACAAAATTTTATTTATTAAAATAAAAGATTAAAATATTTTAAAAAGAAACCAAAGATACGAGGTAGGTTTTTTTTAAAACTTTTTATTAAGAATTTCAAAAACAAGTGACATCACTTTTCTAAACAGTCACCTTCGTTTGCGATGCAGTTTCCCCAGCGTTGTACCAACTTTTTAATGCCAAATTACTACTCCTGCCGCCTTCACCGTTTCCAACAAAAATACGAAAGTGTGGAAACTTTTTGAACATCCCTCTTATGACTGGTCCAGGATGAAGCCCCATTCTGCTACCCAAAAGTATCAAATTGGAGTAAGGAAGACACTATTCCAGGTGCTAAAGAAGCACGATACAGTTGCTAAAGCAAATCAAGAAACAAATTAACAGAGAGAGAGGGATATTTTAAATACAAATCCTAATAAAAATCATAAAATAAACACTAAAAAACAAAGACATTAAAGAAAGTGAGAGAAAGACAGGATGAAAAGAAACATGAAATTAAAAGTAGGGTAGAGAGAGTGCATTAACTCGTTTAGTAAATGAGTGGGAAGGAGAAGGTTTAGAGGTATCCGTCTACTTCAGAGCTAAATGTCCCTAATCCTAACCACAGCCACCAGAAAAAGAATAACACAAAGGAAGGTGAGGAGACCCATGAGAGCAGTCTACCTCCTCATGGTACTGGTTGGATGTTTGGTGCCAAATAACATATTTTAAGAACACCAAGCAAACACTCTAAGCCAGTACGACTTGTCCTTAGAGAACAACACAGTGAAAAGTACAGGGGTGAGTACCAACACCAAGTAATGTATAGGGGAAACCAAATTAAACGGACAAATTAATAATAATACAAAGGTGTTGTGCACAAGGGTAATCGAAGTGATAGGCCTCCCTCATAAGTATGGGTGGATCCATGTACTACGGAGTATTAACTTGGTTTAATAAAAACACAATAAAAAGGGTACTTGGGCATTGTGAACCAAAGGCATCCGAGGATAAAAAGCTTAATAAACAACAACAACATTTATTTCTATAGCACATTTTCATAAAAACAATGTAGCTCAAAGTGCTTTACATGATGAAGAAAGAGAAAAAAGACAAAATAAATAATTAAAATTAGGGAACACTAATTAACATAGAATAAAAGTAAGGTCCAATGGCCAGGGAGGACAGAAAAAAAAAAAAAAAACTCCAGACAGTTTGAGAAAAAAATAAAATCTGCAGGGGTTCCAAGGCCACGAGACCACCCAGGCATTCTACCTAACATTAATGACCTCAATCAGTCCTCATTGTATTCAGGGTTCTCATGGAAGAATTTGATGATGACAGTCATGTGGACTTCTGGCCTTTAATCCATCAATGTAAGGACATCACGGTGCTTTGATTAAGTGGTGGTGGCGCAGATTGCCACCACAGAAAACCCCAGGCAAAATGGATAGACAATATGCTACCCAATTGTTGAAACACCAGTACTACACCAATAAATACAACAATGTCCCACTATTAGAATACTCAAAGAACAGACAATATTAGAGCAAAATAAGGTTAGGAGACCCATGAGTGGATTCAACCTCCTCGTCGTTTGGCTCAGATGTTTGGTACCAAATCACTAAATGAGTGGAATTTCTAGAAAAATAACATCAACCTAACATCCCAGGCCAAGAACTGTTCAAAACAAAAATTGAACAGAAACTTACCTTTTCAGGTTAAACGAGATTCATTGAAAACCCAGTGAGAATTTTTGATGGCTACTGGGGTTTATACTCGGGGACCACTATAGTCTGGTAATACAGATAGATGCCAATCTTCCAGAACATAACAAGAAAACAGAAGGTGAGATGGGAGAGAGGCATATCTGCTCCTTAGGGACAAGCTGATAGAGATGGGAGTAGATTCAAACCTGGTGGCATGGATCGTGAACTATCTTACAGACAGACCTCAGTATGTGCGTCTTGGGAACTACATGTCTGACATTGTGGTCAGCAACACAGGAGCGCCACAGGGGACTGTACTTTCTCCGGTCCTGTTCAGCCTATATACATCGGACTTCCAATACAACTCAGAGTCCTGCCACGTGCAAAAGTTCGCTGACAACACTGCTATCATGGGCTGCATCAGGAGTGGGCAGGAGGAGGAGTATAGGAACCTAATCAAGGACTTTGTTAAATGGTGCAACTCAAACCACCTACACCTGAACACCAGCAAAACCAAGGAGCTGGTGGTGGATTTTAGGAGGACCAGACCCCTCATGGACCCCGTGATCATCAGAGGTGACTGTGTGCAGATGGTACAGACCTATAAATACCTGGGAGTGCAGCTGGATGATAAACTGGACTGGACTGCCAATACTGATGCTCTGTGCAAGAAAGGACAGAGCCGGTTATACTTCCTTAGAAGGCTTGCGTCCTTCAACATCTGCAATAAGATGCTGCAGATGTTCTATCAGACGGTTGTGGCAAGCGCCCTCTTCTACGCGGTGGTGTGCTGGGGAGGCAGTATTAAGAAGAAAGACGCCTCACGCCTGGACAAACTGGTGAGGAAGGCAGGCTCTATTGTTGGCATGGAGCTGGATGGTTTGACATCTGTGGCAGAGCGACGGGCGCTCAGCAGGCTCCTATCAATCATGGAGAATCCACTGCATCCACTAAACAGGATCATCTCCAGACAGAAGAGCAGCTTCAGCGACAGACTGCTGTCACCGTCCTGCTCCACTGACAGACTGAGAAGATCATTCCTCCCCCAAACTATGCGACTCTTCAATTCCACCCGGGGGGGGGGAGGTAAACGTTAACATTATACAAAGTTATTGTCTGTTTTTACCTGCATTGTTATCAATCTTTAATTTAATATTGTTTTTTTGTATCAGTATGCTGTTGCTGGAGTATGGGAATTTCCCCTTGGGATTAATAAAGTCTCTATCTATCTATCTATCTATCTATCTATCTATCTATCTATCTATCTATCTATCTATCTATCTATCTATCTATCTACTCTTTGGAGTCTGCAGTTGCCATTGTTTACCATGAGGACAAGATCTGTGCTAATGACAGTTAAAGAAGCCATCGTGAGGCTGAAAAACAAGATGCAAACTATTGGAGACATCAGTAAAATGGTCAAAAATTAGTCAGTCATTCTCCAACCCGCTATATCCTAACTACAGGGTCACGGGGGTCTGCTGGAGCCAATCCCAGCCAACACAGGGCGCAAGGCAGGAACAAACCCCAGGCAGAGCGCCAGCCCACCGCAGGGCGCACACACCCACACACTAGGGGCAATTTAGGATTACCAATGCACCTAACCTGCATGTCTTTGGACTGTGGGAGGAAACCCACCCAGACACAAGGAGAACATGCAAACTCCACGAAGGGAGGACCCGGTAAGTGAACCCAGGTCTCTTTACTGCGAGGGAGCAGCGCTACCACTGTGCCACCATCCTGTCAGAATTGCTTGATTTGTAATCTTAAACTGTGGAGCATGAATCAAGAGAAAAAAATGGGCCTTTGTCCCAAATAATACGGATGACATTGCATTCATTCTTGCCACTGTATTTATATTTAATATTAGAAGGTCAGAGCTCAGTTCTCTCCAGACCAAATCCACGTGATGTGCAACACTCTCCAACTATCCACACCACAGTTATGAAATGTGAGCGTCAGGGACTGTGTATTATTAAATCTTTTACAATTTCTGCAGATAATAAGTGTCAATATGTCATTGTGTGATGAACCAGTCAGACAGAATGTCACACACATTTTATGTTTTCTATTCTCAGAGAGCCTCGTCTCATTCTCGCACACAATAAAAGCACTGTCTGAATGTGGCCTATTGTTAGCCTTTGTTGTACTTAAAAATGGAAACTGCGATGTATATTTAGATATATTTTGTATTGGTATGTCTCAGTGGGTTTCAGTAAACATTCAAATATAAATTATATGCTATTTAAGTACAGCAGCTATAGCCGCTCTCCTCTTTATTTCTACATTACGCCTGCTTCTGAACTCCTGCATAACTTAATTTCCCAGTGGTGCTCACTATTTGTACAATGTCTGTTCTGCGAAAGCACAATTTAGTTTAAATTTAAATACTCTCCTCCCATGAATGAATAGTACACATGCCATTTGCATTTCTTATAGACATTTCTTTTTGTGCTACAAGTTCCGCATAAACAGAATTCTAATCTTTCTAGAAATGTGTAAAAATGATTCTTTGTACTTGCCGGAGTTTTTTCACACAAAGAGAGATCTGTGATGTTCCTGACGCAGAATACAAATTGAAATGACCCAAAAATTGTATTGTTGTTCAAAAAGATAAGTGGTCATAGAATCGCTTCTGACTGACGAAACCAGAGTTTTGGGTTCAGATCCCACGTCCACTTGCTGCCTGAATGGAATACGCACCGTCTCTTTGGCTTTTAATTTACATTTACACGTCAAATTCCATTAGAACGTTAGACTGAAAAAATAATTCGACATATAAAAAACGAAAGATCTGTGTGTGTGTGTGTGTGTGTATGGAGCAATCTGCTCTGCTCATGTTCAACCACAGCCACTAGATGGCGCATGCTTGCACTTTTAAACTTTTTGGGAGCTTGCATGCACCTCAGTTCTCACTACAAAAGACCCCTGTGTATGTGTGTGTGTGTACTGTATGTGTGTGTGTGGCACAGTCCGCTCTCCTCACACTCAACCGGCCATGGGAGATTGGTGTGAATTCTACAGAAGATGTAGAAGCTTATACAAGTGTGACTTGCACTTGGTGAGGTTTTTGGGGTGCTTGCATGCACCTCAGTTCTCACTACGAAAGGCCTCAGTGTGTGTGTGTTTGTTTGTATGGAGGGGTCCGCTCAGCTCACGCTCAACCACAGCCACAGGAGTTGGTGTGAATTTTACTGAAGATATATATACTTATACAAGTGTGACTTGCACTTGGTGAGGTGGCACATATATCCACTTTTAAAATTTTGGGGCGCTTACATGCACCTCAATTCTCACTACAAAAGACCCCTATGTATGTGTGTGTGTGTGTGGCACAGTTCGCTCTCCTCACGCTCAACCAGCCACGGGAGTTGGTGTGAATTCTACAGAAGATGTAGAAGCTTATACAAGTGTGACTTGCACTTGGTGAGGTTTTTGGGGTGCTTGCATGCACCTCAGTTCTCACTACGAAAGGCCTCAGTGTGTGTGTGTTTGTTTGTATGGAGGAGTCCGCTCTGCTAACGCTCAACCACAGCCACAGGAGTTGGTGTGAATTCTACAGAAGATGTAGAAGCTTATATAAGTGTGACTTGTACTTGATGAGATGGCGCTTGCATGCACTTTTAAACGTTTTGGGCGCTTGCATCACTAAACAGAAATCAAAGACAGAGGGAAATCCAAAAGTTTAGAAACCAGAAATTAGAAAGAGAAATTCATGGTGCCCTAAAATGGGGGGGACCATGTAGAAGAAATGCTGTGTGACCGAAATGTCTGCAAATCCCCTCAAATGAGATGAAGATGTATAAACTTATACAGGTGTGACCTGCACTTGGTGAGACGGCGTATGCGTGCACTTTTAAACTTTTTGGGTGCTTGCATCCACTTCAGTTCTCACTACGAAAGACCCCTATGTATGTGTGTGTGTGTGTGTGTGTGTGTGTGTGTGTGTGTGTTTGTGGCACAGTTCGCTCTCCTCACGCTCAACCAGCCACAGGAGTTGGTGTGAATTTTACTGAAGATGTACAAGCTTATACAAGTGTGACTTGCACTGTTTTCGACCTCCTTAAGTGTGAAAATATCATTTTAATATAAAATTTGATTATAAATAGAGATAAATGATTGTGTAGCTATATCATCAACTAGGGGGTTCCCCTCTACGCTACATGCCAGCCACTTCATGTCTCTGCCGCTCGCGTTGTGAAGTGGGGGGCTGAATGCACCCCGAGGAGACGCGGTCGCTCTGAAAACCCCCTCTTAAATGGTGATACAATGGGAAACAAATACAGTTTTATTTTTACCTCCTCTTTGCTCAATTAGCTGCTGGCTTGCTGCTGCTGCCGTGCCACGTGATCTGCATTTCACATGGCACTTCAGACATTTAAAAGCCTGTCAGCTGTCCTACTCTTTTTATTTCCCGCCCCAGGTGTGGTTAAATCTCTTGGCACAAAGTCTCTTCTCACAGGACGTGAGTTCTTGATATTTTTTAGTTTATAATTTAAAAACAGAATAAGAATCTGAAAATCTAACAACATCACGTTAAAGTTCTATATATTCTGATACCAAACATATATGTGTAGGTTTTAAAATAAGCCCGATTTAAAGCGTGACAAAAAACATGACATTACAACGTCACCATTGCACTTTTAGGCTTAGGATTTTATATATACAGAGTAGATTAGTTATGATGAGAAACAAACAGATAGGATATTTGAGAAATATCGTGCAACTGGAAGTGGTTCTGATGACCTTTTCCTCTATCTCAGTATACAAGGAAGTTGAGGGGAGCACACTGCCAATGTTTTTTGAAAATTCAAGATATACACCTGATGCTCAATAACTCACAGTCCGACCCACAGCATTAATTCTTCTCTGTTCTAAATGCACAAATTTAGAAAGCAAAATGGGTTTGTCCCCTAAAACTGACTGCAAACTGCTCTTCTAAAGGATCCCTGAACTCCATCATCTGTCGATACCTTCTTCTGTATTTCATTTGAAAATCTGCCCCAGATCTGCCACATCTGGTAAAACATAAAATCGAGGGAATCTATAAGCCTGCATATCTGCCCTCAAAATCTGAAAAGAAAAATATAACAATACCAGCGCAGGTTTTCAAGTTTCACCTTTTAGCATTCCATAACAAAAGCTCAATTAAATTACAGTTTTCTTTTAAACATATGCAATGAAAGAGTCCGCTCCAATCCACTCAGTTCTCGCTCCTACTTTATACAACGGTGTAAAATTTCCATTAAGCGAGTGACATTTGTAGGGCTGAGTAGTAGCTAATAACTTATGTTCTCTGCTAGCTAGCTGACATTTCCACCTGGCTGGTCTTCCACTGCCCATCTCTTCAACATTTCTGACCCCATTATACCTAGTCTTCAAAGAAACAGGAATTCAGCTCTCTGCCGTCAGCCTTATTTCTTTCAGTGGCTCTCAGGGTAATATCTCACAGACAACCTGAGAGCGCGTGGACTGTAAGTCTTCTAAAGGCAGAGTTTTGACATATAATCAGTGCTGCACGGAAACACTTCTGAGCAGGTGAAGAAAAGAAAGGGAAAAAGAAAGAAAAGAAAAAAAATAGTGTCAGGATTTCAAAAATCATCACCCAAGCATGTCATGGGAATGATTTTAGCCAATTTGTGAATTTCTCCTCTTTGCTGCAGATGAAAATAATCATATATGTATAATCGATACAGATTTAATTCTTCACCTGTGTGTAATGAGGCATTACATAGGATCAGCTTTAGTACTGGGTCATTTCTAATAAATTAAAAAGTAAGATAATCTGCACATGGAGTAAACATTGAAGTGTGTTCACATAGTTGGTTAGCTGGATAGAAAGGTGAGGCATCTTTTCATCTTCTAGTCTGTTCATCAGAGTTGATCACGATTGAGACAGACAGATAGATAGATAGATAGATAGATAGATAGATAGATAGATAGATAGATAGATAGATAGATAGATAGATAGATAGATATGAAAGGCACTATATGATAGATAGATAGAAAGATGGATGTGAAAGGCACTATATAATAGATAGATAGATAGATAGATAGATAGATAGATAGATAGATAGATAGATAGATAGATGATAGATAGATAGATAGATAGATAGATAGATAGATAGATAGATAGATAGATATGAAAGGCACTATATGATAGATAGATAGATCGATAGATGGATGTGAAAGGCACTATATAATAGATAGATAGATAGATAGATAGATAGATAGATAGATAGATAGATATGAAAGGCACTATATGATAGATAGATCGATAGATGGATGTGAAAGGCACTATATAATAGATAGATAGATAGATAGATAGATAGATAGATAGATAGATAGATAGATAGATAGATAGATAGATAGATAGATATGAAAGGCACTATATGATAGATAGATAGATAGATAGATAGATAGATAGATAGATAGATAGATAGATAGATAGATAGATAGATAGATGTGAAAGGCACTATATAATACATAGATAGATAGATAGATAGATAGATAGATAGATAGATAGATAGATAGATAGATAGATATGAAAGGCACTATATAATACATAGATAGATAGATAGATAGATAGATAGATAGATAGATAGATAGATAGATAGATAGATAGATAGATAGATATGAAAGGCACTATATGATAGATAGATAGATAGATAGATAGATAGATAGATAGATAGATAGATAGATAGATAGATAGATAGATAGATAGATAGATAGATAGATAGATAGATAGATACACTATATACTGTGTGAAAGCCAGCCCGACCACAGACAGACAGACACCGTTCTTCAGTCCACCACACACGGTTTATTTACAGTTCTATATACAGTGGTCACAGTCCCGCACAGCACACAGTGCTCCAACACCAAACACACTTCTCTCGGGCCTCACAATCCTCCTCTTTGGGCTGCCTTCTCTCCACTCTCCAAGTGAAAGCAAGATTTTAGAATTTTTTTTTAATTTATGAAGGATAAAAAACAGAAATATACTGTGGACAAAAGTGTTTAGACACTTGATACTTGGCTCAGGGGAATCCCATTCTGTTTATCACCGTTGAGATATTTCTATAACTTGTTTGGAGTCCACCTGCAGTCATTTCAGTTGATTGGACTGATTAGTAAAGGCTCACATGTCTGTCCATAGAAGGTCTCACAGATGAGCAAAAACCAAGCTGTGAGGTTGAATGAATTTCCTGCAGAGCTTAGAGGCAGAAGTGTGTCGAGGCAAAGATTAGACTGATGACATGATCAGGGAAAAATTTAATTATTTTCATGTAAGGGTGCAATATAAGCAAATGTGCAATTGTGAAGGGGTCGAAATACTTTCTGAAGGCACAGTAGATAGATAGATAGATAGATAGATAGATAGATAGATAGATAGATAGATAGATAGATAGATAGATAGATAGATAGATAGATAGATAGATAGATAGATAGATAGGAAATGCACTATATTTCCACGGAGAAGTTTGGCTTTTTGCAGAAGATCAATAAATACCTAAATCCACCTTAATAAAACGATAACTGTCTGTGTATCTGTGTGTCCGTCCAATTACTATGTCTCTGTCATTCTAACAGATGGCACATCACAAATATTTGTAGTAAATAAATGCTTTGCATTTGTCATTCCAACAGAAGGTGCATCACAAGTATTAATACTGTTTTTGCAAATCTCATAAGAAATGGCGTTTAACAGAGACATATACATTGCATTTCTCATTCGAACAGATGGCACATCACCTTTGCAGTATTGTGTTTTATTACTACAAATAACAACAGCAAGAACATTTTTATAGGACATTTTCATACAGACGATGTAGTTCAAAGTGCTTTACAAAATGTCAAAGTAGTTACATACAAAAGAAAACGTTAAAATTACAGAGGATTAGTGCTAAAACAGCATACAAAAACCAATGGTTTACAAAGCTGAATGAATGAATGAATGAAATGATAATCAGTGGTAAATTATAATCATACAGAATCTCCAATGACATGTAATGTCCTTAGTAGCCTGTCCCGTTTTAGCTTTATGAAAATGCAACTTACAATGACATATGTAAATGTATTTATTTTTATATATTATATCAAGTATTCATCTTGAGCAGGTATCTCAAAATTAGCCCTCATCGAGTGTTGTTCCTGTCTTACATCAGATGCTGCTGGGATCGGCTCTAATTACCCTCTATGTTGTCATCCTCAGTAAACAGGAGATGAAAGTGAATGAACAAATGAACATTTACTGTATTTCATGTTTTCACAAAGAGCCATTGATGTTTCTGCACCAGGTAGCCTTAATTTACACAGAAACAGCAGGTCAGTGAGGTTAATTTATTTCAATCACAGATTTGTATGACATTTATTTCATGTACATAATTTCCAACACGACAGGTTAAAGAAAGTTCCTCAAATTGACAAATGTTTCACACTCTCCTCTATGTGCTATGCAGAAGAAAAATAAACATTCCGTGATGCAGCCATTTTATTATTTTGCACTGATACGTTTTACCACAGAGAAGGTTAGATCATATCTTGGCCTTGCTGAACTCACTGCAATCCAGTTCGCAGTTAGCTCAAAGAAATAATTCAGTAAGAAGTCAGAAATCTCTTCAAACATTTATGATAGAAATAAACTTCCAAGATACATTGTTTTAACGGTGAGCTGTTCAGAGGGCATCCATTTTTGTGCCTAAGTGCAAAGATTTCTCATTATCGTCCATTGCTGTTTCTCAGATGACACATCTCTTCTAAAATGGTCAAACATGGAATATTTGATGATAGAAAGCATTGGCGGGGTCACTTCAATCTGAAATAAAATGCCAGAAAAGACTAAAAAAAAAAAATGATCAAAATAGAGTGCTTATTCAAGCAAAATAAAAAAGAAGGGCTGAACTAAAAAGAAAATAAAACGATCAAACAAAAAGGAAATCCTCTTGTGTGCTTACCTGAAATTGGGGTCACCGTCCACCAGCTGTGACCAATTAAAAAACACCCCAGGTTTACTTCTTAATCAAATCTTAAAATTATTGCTGGGGTCAAGGATAGCCACCAGGACCAACCACTGCTAACCTCGGTGGGCTTCAGTGAGGCTGACACCGAAGTACCTGCACCCTATCAGCATTCAGTGTCGTCTGCCTGGGAGTTAATTGCCATTATTGAGATACAATTAAGGGGGAAAACAAGAGAGAAATAAGACAAGTCAGTAGAAAAAGAACACGAGAGAGTTGGGCAGGTAGAACCTTTGCAAAAAATAGAAATATTTCTAAATGTCCTGTTAATGTGAAAATTACACTGCTGTGCTTTTCTAAATGCAGGGAAGAGAAAAAAGACCAGCTAATTAAATGGGATCATTTCACTGGTGGTGTCAGCAGTGACATTAAGTTTATTGGATTAACAGAAAATATGCAATATGCATCATAACAAAATTAGACAGGTGCATAAATGTGGGCCCCCCAACAGAGATATGACATCAATACTTAGCTGAGCCTCCTTTTGTCCTCTAGACGCTGTCCTCCTATAGCCTGTGATGAGTGTCTGATTCTGGATGGAGGTATTGTTGACCATTCTTCATACAAAATCTCTCCAGTTCAGTTCAATTTGATGGACAGCCTGCTTCAAATCATCCCATAGATTTTCAATGATATTCAAGTCAGGGGACTGTGACAGCCATTCCAGAACATTGTACTTCTCCCTCTGCATGAATGCCTTTGTAGATTTCCAACTGTGTTTTGGCTCATTGTCTTGTTGGAATATTCAACCCCTGTATAACTTCACCTTTCTGACTGATGCTTGAACATTATCCTGAAGAATTTGTTGATATTGGGTTGAATTCATCCGACCCTCAACTTTAACAAGGGCCCCAGTCCCTGAACTAGCCACACAGCCCCACAGCATGATGGAACCTCCACCAAATGTGACAGCAGGTAGCAGGTGTTTGTCTTGGAATGCGGTGTTCTTCTTCCACCATGCAAAGCGCTTTTTGTTCTGACCAAATAACTCCATTTTTGTCTCATCAGTCCAAAGCACTTTGTTCTAAAATGACACTATATACTGTAATAGATAGATAGATTTTAGTATAGTAGGAAGGATAGATAGATAGATAGATAGATAGATAGATAGATAGATAGATAGATAGATAGATAGATAGATAGATAGATAGATGTAAAAGACACTATATAATCGATAGATAGATAGATAGATAGATAGATAGATAGATAGATAGATAGATAGATAGATAGATGTAAAAGACACTATATAATCGATAGATAGATAGATAGATAGATAGATAGATAGATAGATAGATAGATAGATAGATAGATAGATAGATAGATAGATAGATAGATAGATAGATAGATAGATAGATAGATAGATAGATGTGAAAGGGACTATATGATAGATAGATAGATAGATAGATAGATAGATAGATAGATAGATAGATAGATAGATAGATAGATAGATAGATAGATAGATAGATAGATAGATAGATAGATAGATGTGAAAGGGACTATATAATCGATAGATAGAAATGAAAGGTGCTATACACAGTAATAGATAGATATATAGACTTTATTTGTCTCCAGGGGGGAATTTGGCTTTTTAGAGAAGTTCTTTAAATAAATAAATAAAATACATATACATGTAGATAGAAAAAAATAACTAAATAAATATTCACAAACTAGAAAAAATAACTAAATAAATATACACCAACACTTTGGTCTGAATACACACCAGAATGAGTATAATATAAGAAATTTAAAAAGACAGAAAACCTCTGCCTTGGCAGTCCCAGTCCCAGTAAGGCTTTCTGCAGACGTATTGCTATTGGTATAAAGGAGCCCCCATAGCGTTTCTTCACACTTCGGCTGAATGATCCATTGGCTGAATGTCCTCGGTGTTGGTGTGTCAGAGAGAGGCTGTGCAGCGTTGTTTGTAATTTTGTTTTAATTCTCTCCTTTGCTGCTAAATCTGGAGGATCCAGAGTGAGTCCAATAACGGAGACTGTCCTCTTATTTAGCTTGTTATTTTGGTGGACCTCCCTCCAAGTGATGTTACCAGCCCAGTACACTGCAGCGTCAAAAAAATCGCACTGGCCCTCACACAGTTATAGAAGATGTATAGAAAAGCTGTCCAGTTTTGGTGAAGATGTCAAAGAACGTTTCTAACATCTCGTGAAATCCTTGCTACGAAGAATTGAGGCTGTTCTGACAGCAAAAGGAGGCCCTTCTAAAACATTACTGTAATGGTCCTAAGAATTTGTTCAGTGAGCGTAGAAGCAGCACAGGAACTGAACACATCTTTCAATTGCAGTGAAGAAGATGTTCAGCTAGTGATGTGTCAAATTACAAAAGCAGGTGCAATGGTTGGACAAAATAGCCGGAAACTCCATGCACAGGCTACATTAAGGAGCTCTTAATCAGTGATAATTTCTACCCATAGGAAGTTTTTACTGCACAAAGGCTGATCTTGATGTCCCATGAGACTTAAAAGAGATTCTTATTTATGTTTCATTTGCTACTTTGTCACAGATGTTTCTCCTTAAATCCCTTAGGAGAAATAGCTTTAGACAAAAATGAAACATCAGATGCAACTGAGGTAATAGGAATCAGAATTGAGAATTTGGTTTGTGAAGCACATTATATTTTGTGAGATCTCTTTCTGGTCTTATTTTAATCTCTTTTAAGACTTCATATTTTTTCTTATCATTGGACTGACGCCTTTATCCAAGGTGACTTACAACATCTGAGATATGACTTGTTACATTTCTTTTGTTTTTCTAATTGTAGCACAGACAGATGAAGTGACTTCCTCATAGTTACATTGGTGTCAGCAGTGGGATTTAAACATATTACCTCAGGGCTAGAAGTCCAATGTCAAACTGCCTGCCGTTTTTCCAGAATGACTGTGAACTAATTGGAGTTTAACAATATAAATTAGAGCAATTAATAGTATTTTTCAGAAGCAAGGACTACAGTTTTGTAATTATAATAAAGAATTTTATTACCCCAAACAGTTGTCCATACATTTCACCAGATTTTACTGAGCACACAATGCCAATACTTTTCAAACTGAAAAAAAAACCGTCAAGACACTACTTGAAAAACCTCAGCCCATTTGTGTGACTTTGTTGAGATCTCTGCTGAAACTCAGAAGGAGATGTGGGTGAACAAAATTTGAGAAGCATGAGACCAAACAACACGTCTCCATTTTGTTTCTTTCTGATCTTACTGTTGTCGAGGAGAAACCAAAAAGATATTAAGAAAGATCTCATTTTTGATTTTTCATTCCTATGGAAGCAACAAGTCAAATAAATATCTCTGCAAATCCATTAAGATATTCAATGTGGTCTGTAATGTTCTGCTAATTTGTTCTCTGGGGAGGGGATGATGTGTAGAAAAGGTGGATAACAGGAAATTAAGAAGAAAAATCGGTTTCTTCATTATGCAGATGGCTGCGCTTGTCAGTGGCTCGAGTGACGTTAACAGAACTTGTCCTTCATTCACGATACTCTCAGTGAGATGTGTTCCCTATGTGCAGATCTCTAAGAGACAATATACAACCATGCTCAAAAGTTTTGAGAATGATCCAAGTGTTGGTGTTCACAAGGTTTGCTGCTTCAGTGTTTTCAGATCTTTCTGTCAGATGTTTCTCTGGTATACTGAAGTAGAATTACAAGCAGTTCATAAGTTTTAAAGGATTTTATTGATCATTACATTATGTTTATGCAAAGAGTCCATATTGGCAGTGTTGCCCCTTCTGTTCTTTTTCCAAGACCTCTGCAATTCACCCTGGCATGCTGGCAATCAACTTCTGGGCCAAATCCTGACTGATGGCAGCCCATAATCAATGCTTGGTGTTTGTCAGAATTGGTGGGTTTTTGTTTGTCCACCCACCTCTTGACCACAAGTTCTCAATGGGATTAAAGGTCTGGGGAGTTTTCTGGCCATGGACCCCAAATTTCGATGTTTTGTTCTCCGAGCCACTTAATTCTCAATTTTGCCTTATGGCCCGGTGCTCCATCATGTTGGTCACCAAATTGTTCATGGATGGCTGAGAGAAGTTGCTCTCAGGGGATGTTTTGGTCCCATACTTTATTCATGGCTGTGTTCTTAGGCCAAATTGTGAGTGAGCCCACTGGCTTGACTGACATGAATGGTCTCAGGATGCTTTACTGTTGGCCTGACACAGGACTGATGGTAGCGTCACTCACCTTTTCTTTTTTTCTGGATGCCCCAAACAATAGGAAAGTGGATTCATCAGAGAAAATGACTTGACCCCAGAAGTCCAATCCCTGTACCTTCTGCAAAATATCAGTCTGTCCCTGATATTTTTCTTGACTTCTTTGCTGCCCTTCTTGACACCCACCAGGCCATCTTCCAAAAGTCTTTGCCTCACTCACACCTGCCTGCTGCCATTCCTGAGCCCGCTCTGCACTGGTGGTGCCCCCCTGATCCCGAGCCATGAACTTTAGGAAATGGTCCTGGCGCTTGCTGGACTTTCTTGGGCGCCCTTGAAGCCTTCTTCACAACAGTTGGACCTCTCAATTCAAACTCAATCAGCATGACAGAGTGACCTCCAGCCTTGTCCTCGTCGACACTCTCACTCGTGTGAACGAGAGGATCACTGAAATGACGTCAGCAGGCCCTTTGGTGGCAGGGCTGACATTCAGTGGCTTTTTTGATATGAAGTGCATTTTCATGGCCAAGAGGGATTTTGTAATTCATTGCCACTCATCTGATCATTCTTCATACCATTCTGGAGTCGATGCAAATTGCCATCATAAAAACTGAGGCAGCAAACTTTGCGAAAATTCATATTTGTGTCATTCTCAAAACTTTTAGCCATGACTATATATATATAAATAAACAGTCATATGAAAACGTTTGGGAACCCCTCTCAGCCTGCATAATAATTGACTCTCCTTTCAACCATAAAGATAACAGTGGTATGTCTTTCATTTCCTAGCAACATCTGAGTACTGCTGTGTTTTCCGAACAAAGATTTTTAGTGAAGCAGTATTTAGTTGTATGAAATTAAATCAAATGTGAAAAACTGTCTGTGCACAAATGTGGGTCCCCTTGTCATTTTGCTGATTTGAATGCCTGTCACTGCTCAATGCTGATTACTTACAACACCAAATTGGTTGGATGAGTTCGTTAAGCCTTGAACTTCATAGACAGGTGTGTCCAATCATGAGATCCATCCATCCATTATCCAACCCGCTGAATCCGAACACAGGGTCACGGGGGTCTGCTGGAGCCAATCCCAGCCAACACAGGGCACAAGGCAGGAACCAATCCCGGGCAGGGTGCCAAACCACCGCAGCCAATCATGAGATATAAAGGTATTTAAGGTGGTCAATGGCAAGTTGTGCTTCCTTCCCTTTGACCCTCCTCTGAAGAGTAACAGCATGGGATCCTCAAAGCAACTCTCCAATGATCTGAAAACAAAGATTGTCGAGTCTCATGGTTTAGGGGACGGCTACAAAAAGCCATCTCAGAGGTTTAAACTGTCAGTTTCAACTGTAAGGAATGGAATCAGGAAATGGAAGGCCACAGGCACAGTTGCTGTTAAACCCAGCAGGTCTGGCAGGCCAAGAAAAATACAGGAGCGGCATATGGGCAGGATTGTGAGAATGGTGACAGACAACCCACAAATCACCTCCAAAGAACTGCAAGAACATCTCGCTGCAGATGGTGTATCTGTACATCGTTCTACAATTCAGCACAATTTTCACAAAGAACATCTGTATGACAGGGTGATGAGAAAGAAGCCCTTTCTGCACTCACACCACAAACAGAGTCACTTGTTGTATGCCAATGCTCATTTAGACAAGCCAGGTTCATTTTGGAACAAAGTACTTTGAACTGATGAGACAAAAATGGAGTTATTTGGTCAAAACAAAAAGCGCTTTGCTTGGCAGAAGAGGAACACCGCATTCCAAGAAAAACACCTGCTACCTACTGTCAAATTTGGTGGAGGTTCCATCATGCTGTGGGGCTGTGTGGCCAGTTCAGGGACTGGGGCCCTTGTTAAAGTCGAGGGTCAGATGAATTCAACCCAATTTCAACAAATTCTTCAGGATAATGTTCAAGCATCAGTCACAAAGTTGAAGTTACGCAGGGGTTGGATATTCCAACAAGACAATGACCCAAAACACAGTTGGAAATCTACAAAGGCATTCATGCAGTGGGAGAAGTACAATGTTCTGGAATGGCCGTCACAGTCCCCTGACTTGAATATCATCGAAAATCTATGGGATGATTTGAAGCAGGCTGTCCATCAAATTGAACTGAACTGGAGAGATTTTGTATGAAGAATGGCCAACAATACCTCCATCCAGAATCAGACACTCATCAGAGGCTATAGGAGGACAGCGTCTAGAGGACAAAAGGAGGCTCAACTAAGTATTGATGTCATATCTCTGTTGGGGTGCCTACATTAATACACCTGTCTAATTTTGTTATGATGCATATTGCATATTTTCTGTTAATCCAATAAACTTGATGTCACTGCTGAAATCCTACTGTGTCCATAAGGCATGTCATGTATTTAGAGGAAGTTGCTACTTTGAAAGCTCAGCCAATGAGAAACAAAAATCCAAAGAATTAAGAGGGGTTCCCAAACTTTTTCATATGACTGTATATACTCATATGGCACATAACACTGGAAAATTTACTTCAAATAATGTCACAGGTCTGCGAATTACCAAGATGTTGACAGTCCCTCTAGTGACCTTCAAAAATGAATTGCTGGCTGAAAATGCTCCCTTTTGACAAATGTTTATTAAACATGTTCCATAGTTAAATATGAATCATTACTGTTAATAGTGCAAAATACAGATGAGCATCAACTGTTTGCTGATAAATGACTTGCATTTGCATTTAATTTGTACATGGTAATGTGAAAGGAAGCATGACAGTAATGCATAAATGAATATCTAAACCCATGTTTTCTAAAAGGTCGGCATTTGATAAGTAAAATCATCCCAATTAACTTCACTTGATGTTCCATCGCTAAGAGTAACAGCAAAGGAAGTGGCCATTAAAGTCAATCAGTTTGTTTTTTAGTTTTGTTTTTTTTCCCTCAATGGTTAACAAGGCATTCATTTATTCACATATCAAAACACGCAGGTTACAATTTCAAGTTTGAAAACATTTATGAAAGTACTTGAAAGTCCGGTCATTTAATTGGATAGTTTAAAGATAGGCAGCTCATTTGTTTCACTAGTAGACCTCATTAGCTTCAAAGTTAGTCATAACTTACTTGTGTTGCAGATTTGTATTGTAATTCATTTGTCACTTTAATAAATAATTGGAATCGCTACATGCAATCACTAAAGACGCGGGACGTTTTAAAGATAAAGATGAAAGGCTCGGCAGTTTGGAGCGTCAATGTGTTTGCTAGGGAGGGGCAGAGGGAGAGAAAGAATAACAGCGAGAGAAAAACATCACAGCAGGGGAGACCGGGAGTGAGGGGTGGGCTGGAGAAGAAGCGCTTTGTGCGCATATCAGCCCATGGAGATTAATGTAGAAATCAACCATCCATGGGCGTCTTCCCCCGTTATAATAAGGTCTGCACATCATTCATTTCCTCATGTTTTGTATAAAATGTATGGCGTGTTCTGTACATTTGTTAAAATGACTAAAAATAGCTGCTGAAATGCATTGTAAATGTAATGAATTATTATTATTATTATTATTATTGTGACTGGGTGGACAGAACAGCACAAGTCTAGTATTGCCAGGTCCTCGATTTTCTCAGGCTGTTAGTCTATTTTTGATCGCCTTCAGGTCAGGTCAGGACAGGTTGGGGAGCAGGCATTGGTACAGCACGTTACCGCACCCACCACACGACGAAACAGCTCAGGATCCTGGTAGGCCGTAGTGCCGTAACTGACGCTCCCTCACAATGCAGGTAATGTTGTGGTGATGATGTGACATGCTGCACACTCTCAATCAGGACATCTGAGAGTGTACATCACCACGATAGTTTTATTTATTAATTTTTATTGTAATCATTCCATACAAATAGATCAATTTATAACCTAACAAAATTGAAGACATATCAAACCCCACCCCTGAGAAGGAGAGCTAAGCCAAAGGAGAGTTGCTTAGGGCTTTTTAATAAGGCAACAATAAATAAAAGAAAGGGAGAAATAAATATATAGGTAAATAAAAAAATGGAGAAGGGAATTAAATGCGGTAATAGTTATTTCTCTTATTCTAAAATAATATTGATTAGATCCTGCCAGGTTTTGAAAAAATTCTGTACAGATCCCCTAACTGAGAATTTGATTTTTTCCAATTTCAAATAATATAAAACATCGGTTTCCCACTGACTTATCAGAGGAGAGTTAGGATTCTTCCAATTTAACAGAATAAGTCTGCGTGCCCAAAGTGTAGTGAATGCAATCACCGTTTGCTTGTCCTTCTCCACTTCAAGTTCGTCTGGAAGAACACCAAACACAGCTGTTAATGGGTTAGGAGGGATTGTGACCCCAAGCCTGTCTGAAAGGCACTTAAAAATTTTGGTCCAAAATGATGTTAGTTTGGTGCAGGCCCAGAACATGTGACCCAGTGAGGCAGGAGCTTGGTTGCAGCGTTCGCAAGTTGGATCTTGCCCTGGACGATAGTTTAATGTTGATCATCATACAGTTCCTAGCCGTTCAAGTTTGTGGATGAATCAAAAAAATAAAAAATTTCATTATTATTGTTGGGACATCTCTAGTTAAAACTTCTTTTCTGTTCTTTGACTTTGACGTACGCCTCGCACTCTTCAGTACGTGATGTGAAATATCCTGGTTATTGACACTCTCTGCCATTAATTCAATCTTATTTTATAATTTTCAAAACAAAAATATTTTTTTTCCATTAGAAAATAAGCTCCCCTGTTAGTTTTTTTCTTTTTTTAATGTGGAGAATTGGTTCACACTTTGTTTTATTTTTCTATAAAATGTTTGGCATGTACTGTACATTAGTTTAAATAAATGCAATGAACTGCATTCAAGCTTTGTTTTAATAGTGTTTCAATCAAAAGTAAGAAATAATGTCTAGTCTTCCAGGCTAAGTAATGGCATGGACTACCACTCTGGGACACAAGGGGGCCCTGTCACTGTTGGTATCATCCCCTTTTCCTCCCACAGCCCTGCGAAACCGCCCACTGAGAGTAATTGACTCCGGCCCTTCCAGTACATTTACTTATTGATTGATTGGTCATATTATTTGTCCTGTGAGTCTGTGCAGTAATCCCTCCTCCATCGCGGGGGTTGCGTTCCAGAGCCACCCGCGAAATAAGAAAATCCGCGAAGTAGAAACCATATGTTTATATGGTTATTTTTATATATTTTAAGCCCTTATAAACTCTCCCACACTATTACAAACATTTCACGCACAATTATACAGCATAAACCCTTTGTATTCTCTTAGATATTAGGTAAGATTCGTTGAAATTATGTATGTAAACACAGTTTATATACAGTAAAACCTAAATATTATTTTAAAGATATCAAGCATCTCTGATATCACATATGTTACAGCCATTACGACAGACAGGCCACCAGCAATAAATACGTACAACGCAAGAAAAATTGTATACAGTAAAATGTGTGTACAGTGACACTAAACTATGTACATGTAATAAGTACTGTACGTAAATAATTAATTATGGTTACTCACCAACAATGACACGACGACTTGTCCGATAACGATGAGTTTAATTTTACTGCACAACAAAGGAGAAGAGTTACAGCTCTTCTAAAGGAGCCTCTTCAGGCGACTGTGTAGCACCGCCGTTGTTCTTCTTCCATCACTCTTCAATCCAAATCCCTAAAGCAGATTCCATCCAGACTACTGCCTTATCACGTCCACTTGCAACTCGTTTTGCGCCCTGGGGCCGTAGATCTTATATGCTTTTCCTCCTTTTAAAATAAAAAGAATCGTGAACTCATCGTGTAGCTGTTTCCTTCCTTCAACATATCCAAAACTTTTACCTTTTCTGCAATCATTTGCATCTTCTGTTGGCGCTTGTGCACGTTAATGTTGAATGAGTGAGATTAGACTTCCTGGTTAAAGCAACACTCTGTCGCTGAGCCAATCAGCAGCACACAGGAACTTAACCGCGTGCTCTGATTGGGTAGCTTCTCAGCCATCCGCCAATAGCGTCCCTTGTTTCAATTCAAATGCGTCCCTTGTTTCAATTCAAATGGGCAAATCAACTGAGGAGGCACACGTACTGTAGACCGTAGACATCCGCGAAGCAGTGAAAAATCCACGATATATATTCACATATGCTTACATTTAAAATCCGCGATGGAGTGAAGCCGCGAAAGATGAAGTGCGATATAGCGAGGGATCACTGTATCCTTGTTTTCTACGTTTCTGCTGCTGTCTGAATTTCTCCATGGGATTAATAAAGTTCACTGAATTTAATCTATTCATTGTCACACACGTGCGAGTAGGAGACAGCTAAAGGGCCTGATTAATAGTAATTCGGGGTGCACTAACTATCTTTCTCAAACCCTTGCAGACCATTCTTGGGAAATCCCACAAGGTTCCAGCACCTTGATGGTGTCACTTGTAGTTCTGGTGCCTCAGATGATGTCACTTCCGGTTCCAGCAAACCTGATGATGCCACTTCCGATTTTGGCAAATAAAGGCGCCATCTTTTTCTTTCAGAGTCAGTTCTGTATTGGACTCCGAACTGTTAAAAAAAACTCCTTGCAATTAACCCTTTTGCAGCTAGGGAATAAAATCCGGGTGGCTGCCCCAAACCTTTGATGTCTTTTTGTCATCTTTGTGACATCATCAAACCGCAGTAAACTTTTGATTTTGACGCACGCTTGTGTACATCACTTCCTGTTACCTGAAAAGCCTTTTGATTACCGCATTTTAGAATTTAGCATATTTTGTCTTTGAAGCCATCTGCTACCTTCTGTTGTCACATAAACCGGCTGAGGTCACAGATTCTTCCTCGTCACTTGTCTCTTTTTTATTTTCAATTATTTTCAGTCCAACATGGTTTCAGCGGAGACAACTGTACCATCTCCGGGTCTTTCAAAATTAAACCTTCAAGCCATTTATTGACATGTCCTCCAGTGCTGAAGGAAAAGTACATTTTTACCGATAAAGCCTCCAAAGGAATAATTATCTTTACTGATAGAATTATACGAGATTAAATATAAATTTAACAGTCAATCTTTTTAGATTAGACTGGAGACATTGTTGCTAAAACTATTTGCTCATAATACCCAAAGCAATTTGTCTGTTCATCAATTTCTTTTTAATAGTCGGTAGAATGAAATGTCATAATCCTTTGTAATCTACAGATAAATCTATCATAATGTGATACTGGAATCCTTTGGAATTGCATTTTTCTCTCCTTTTATATGTTTTAGGAAGCCCAATCTTTTAGAAAAAAAAATATATATATCAAATATTGTATCTTCTTTATCATTGTTCAGGAAATGATCTTCTCAAAATAATCTGCATTTTTGATATGTTTAGAAACGCTTGCAATGCAAAGAGTTTGAAAGTCATTTTCTCAAAAATTCCAATTTATTTGAAGCCACGGGGGGACTCCGGCACGGAGGTACTGTGACTGAAGTCTTTGGGAGAGCCTTTTGTCTTTTCCTTCTTTTGATGCTACAAACTGCCCACCGATTATTGTAATGTGTGTGCGTGACAATAAAATTGAACTTGAACTTGAAAGGAATTCCTAGCCATGTGCAAAATAAACAACTCTGAGAAAAAGCGAAATAAGATGAGAGGGAAGAAAAAAAAAACAGCTCATTAATAATAGATGGCAAGATTTCAGAGAAGTTCTGCTTCAGCTGGAACTTTTAAATCTTAACACGTTTAACTGAAGAGAAGACAGAAGGGACTTGAGCAGATAAAACAAAAATCATTAAGAAGAGGGGGAAGAGTACATGCAGTGGATTCAGAAAGTCTTCAGACCGCTTCACTTTCTGCACGCTTTCATTTCTAGAAGTTTTCAGACCTTAAGTTCACCTCTTTGTAGAAACCCCTCTGGCGGCAATTACTGTTTTTGAGTTTTCTCAGGTAAGACTCTGCAAGTTTTGCACTCCTGCATTTGGCCAGTTGATCCCATTCTTCTTAGAAAATCCTCTTAAGCTCCGTTAGATTGGATTAGGAAATGTCAGTACACTGCCATCTTCTGCGTCGCTCCACACATGTTCAGGTCAGGTCATGTGCCGCACCCACTATACGATAAAACAGCTTGGGATCCTGGTTGGCAAACCCCCCAGGCAGATGCACGGTCCAGCCACACCTTCCAGAAATGACCCACTATCTGCCACAGCCAAGTGTTACGTGGGCATCCCCTTGGCCTGGTCCAGCCACTCAACAATGATTCAGGTCACCCTCGGGGGATCATGCCACATAGCCGTAGTGGCGTATCTGATGCTCCCTCACAATGCATGTAATGTGCCTCATTCAGGACTCCATGAGCAACACAAAGTCAAACCAGCTGTACCCAAGGATTCTCCAAAGAGCCATAATACCAAAGGAGTCCAGTCTTTGTCTTCAGTCACTGGATAGCGTCCATATTTCACAAACAGGAAGCACCAGGGCTCTAAAAACTTGGACCTTCATCCTTTTGCAGATATCGGGAGTGCCACACACCTCTTTCCAGTGACTTCATGACCCCCCATGCTCTCCCAATCCTTCTACTGACTTCATAGGAAGAGTCACTAGAGACATGAGTGTCGCTGCTGAGGTAAGTAAACCTCTCGACGAGGTCGACACTCTCTCCACAGACAGACACACTGCTAATAGCTGTGCCCAAGTGGTCATTAAAGGATGTTCTATGCCGTTTAAGTCTGGTCTTTGGCTGGGCCCTTCAAGGACACTCAGACACTTGTCCCAAAGCCACTCCAGTGTTGTCTTGGCATTATGCTTTGGGTAACTGTCATACTGAAAGGTGAGCCGTCACCCAATCTGCTCTCTGGAGCTGAAAGGTTTGAAACTTTATTAAAAATTGAAAACTAAAATCTCTCCTTCCTAGAAGTGTTCAGACCCTTGTCACACGTGTGCACAGGAAGGCAGATAAAGAGCTCGAATGAAGGTAATTCCACTCCAGAAAAGGGGGTGGCGGAGTGTGCTAATTCCAGTTACGGGAAATTCCACCTGACCTCACTTCTGGCTTCCGCCCCTGATGACATCACTTCTGGTCTCTGGCCCTGATGACGTCACTTCCGGCTACAGCCCTGATGATGTCACTTCCGGTTACAGCCCCAACGACGTCACTTCCTCAGCCTTCTTTTAAAGCCGCCATCTTTGCCTAAGCCATGTCAGTTCTGTTTGAGTATTTTATTGTGGATCAAATTGATAGTCAGTGTAGCTGTAGATGACTGTATGTAGGTTTTATAAACTTTGGGAAGTAACATGGAGGCAATTATTTAGTTATGCTCATGCTTTTTAGGAAGTGGTAATCCTCCCACCCCAGACTTCTTCTTTATAGATTTATAGTACCCTGTGTAACAAGAACATAAGAAATTTGACAAACAAGAGGATGCCATTCAGTCCATCAACCATGTTTGTATAGCCAATAGCTAAGTTGTCCCAACATCTCATCCATAATTCAGCAGCCATACCACCAGCACTTCAGAAGAGGCCAGTACTTTGATGGATGACCATCTAGGAAAAAGCTTTGGGTGGCTGCTGGTAGAGGTGTTGGTCAGGCCAGCAGGGGACGCTTACCCTGTGGTCTGAATGTGGATCCCAAAATTATGGATGAGATGTAAAACCGAGGTCCTGACTCACTGTGGTCATAAAAGATCCCAGATTCCAGTGAATTCTCCAGCAAACAACATTAGATTGGACACCTTCCCTTTTATCATTGCAGATCAGTTTAAATACCTAGGGGTCAACATCACAAGTAGACATAAAGCTCTTTTTCAACAAAGTTATGCTGTTTGCATGAACGAAATGAAACAAGACATGCATAGATGGTCAACACTCCATCTTACTTTAGCAGGGTGGATTAACATTGTCAAGATGAATATCATCCCTAAACGTCTGTTCCTATTTCAAAACACCCCCATATATATTAACAAGTCTTTTTTTTTAAGAAATGAGATTCAATCATAATCTCATTTATCTGGTATTCGAAAAATCCATGCATTCAAAATACGACCATAAAATGACCTAAATCAGAAGGTGGCATGGCACTACCTAACTTTCAGTTTTATTACTAGGTGGCAAACATACAAGCTATAAAAACCTGGACACTGACACAAATAGATGAACACACAACAGCTTGGTCTGGTCTACTTCTTTATATGTCTTGCTTTGTACCCCAGTAAATATAAGATATCGGCAATATACTAACAACCAAATTGTCCTTCATTTACTCAGAAAATGGAACCAATGTAGGAAGCACTTTAAGCTAGAGAATATTTTATGTGTGGCACCTCTACATGATAACCATCTCTTTCCACCCTCTTGAGTTTTTAATGTTTGGAAAACGAATGGGATTAAATCATTTAGAGATTTGTAGATAAATAATGTCTTTGCATCATATGAACAAACACACTCCAAAATGAATCTCCCATCAACACAATATTTTCACTATCTCCAAATTAGAAACTTTGCTAAACAAAATTTGCCCAATTTTCCTCACCTCCCACCCATTTCTATTTCAGAACAGATATTGATCAGTCTTCGGGACTCAGACAGCATTTCTATAATATAGATAGATAGATAGATAGATACGTTATTAATTCCAAGGGGAAATTCACAATATATATATATATATATATATAATATTATATATTATATTATTATATTAAACTTCCTTCCTTTTAACCCCTTAACCGCCCTCTGCCAGATATATCCGGCATCGTAGCTTTATTGCTGACGCCTTACTGCCGGAATTATCCGGCACATTTGCCTGTGGTTATGTGAATGCCTGGCGCGTAGTATAACTGACAGTTTGGCTTGGGTATTATTACTACGTTGTATTTCGACAACTCTGCGCTTGTATTGGCCGATCACGTGATGTGATTCGAAAGTGAAAGCTGTGAATATGGCGAAACGTAAACTGACTTCAAGAGAGGTTTTGCAGGCGATTTTGGACAATAATTCTGATCATGATTGTAGCAGTTCTGAAGAAGATTTTAGCGACAATGATGATCAGCAACGTGCGCTGCATGATACTGTGAATGACGACGCATCGGATGATGGCGATGCGTGGGTGTATCCCCAGCATCTCAACTGGACTGCTGCCCATTATCTGAGCCAGATATGAAAGATCCAAACCGTGACCGCTTGTTCAAGCGACGTCCTTTGATTGACCATTTATTTGAAACATTTCAGCAGGTATTTCAGCAGGTAAATACTGCTTGAATAAATGTAAAGTAAAAAAACAAAAATTGTTCAGATTTCTCCTGGCATGGGGAATATTTAGGGAGTTGGCGGTTAAAAGGTTAAAGATCCCAGGTTACTCAACATTTCAGAACACTAATTCTTTCAAGCTCTATATGTGCATAACGTTCAAGTATTCAACTTAAAATCTTATATCGAGCACATCTGTCTCGTTTAAAATTGTTCAAGATGTTTCCAGGGCGAGATCCAACCTGCAAACACTGCAATCAAGAGTGAGGCCACATGTTTTGGACCTTCACCAAGTTAACATCATTCTGGACCAAAATTTTTAAATGCCTATCAGACAGTCTTGGAGTCACAAGCCCTCCTAATCCACTAACAGCTGTTTTTGGGGGACTCACAGAGGGGCTTAAAGTGGAGAACGACAAACAAACTAGAATTACCTTTACTTCACTATTGGCACGTAGACTTATTTCGCTCAACTGGAAGAATTCTAGCCCACCTGTTTTAAGTCAGTGGGTAATTGATGTGACATACTATTTGAAATTGAAAAAAAATCAAATTCTCACTTCGAGGATCTGTGCAAAACTGTTTTAAAACCTGGCAGGATCTGCTCAATAACATGTTAGAATACGCCTTTAAATTGAGGAAGCAGATTCTCTCCCCTCTTTTTTTATTCTATTTATTTTTATTTATTTAAATATTTTTCCTATTGTTAAAGTTTTACTCTGTTGGCCAAGCTCTCTTTCTCATGGGTGGAGGTTGATTCGTTTCGAACCTGGTTTTGTTAAACTTGACTTGCTTGTATGGAATGTTGTTTGATTGTAATAAAATCTTACAATAAAATAAAATTGTCCAAAATGTTTCCAGGATAAGATCCAACCTGTGAACGTTGCAATCGAGCTCCAGCCTCACTGGGCCACATGTTTTGGGCCTGCACCACATTAACATCATTCTGGACCAAAATCTTTAAATGCCTCTCAGACAGCCTTGGGTTACCATCACTCCTTACCCATTAACAGCTATGTTTGGTGGGCTACCAGAGGGGCTTACAGTGGAGACGGACAAACAAACTGGAATTGCCTTTACTTCACTATTAGCACATAAACTGGAAGAATCCTAGCCCACCTCTGTTAAGTCAGTGAGTAATGATGTTATATACAAATTGAAATTGATAAAAATTAAATACTCACTTAGAGAATCTGTACAAAACTTTTTTAAAACCTGGCAGGATCTGATCAATAATATTTTAGAATAAGCATTGAAATTGAGGAAGAGCATTCTCTCCCCCTTTTTTATTCTATTTACTAGTCATTAAGCCCGTTACAATAACGGGCGCTAGAAAAGTAGTGCATAAACATTAGTAGGAACAGTCTATATTAAATGGCAAGGGATCTTGACCTCATTCTGTTTGTTGGTCGTATTTTTCTTTGTCTTTCAGCCTTTCTTTTGTTGATGTTTACTTGCTGAGCTGACCGTTCTTCATGGGCTGCTGCCGTATATTGTGTGTCTTTAATTTTCTGTGACAGTAATACTGTCTTGTACGTCCGCTGGCTTGTACGTTTGTAATATACCCTTAAATTTCTCTGGCGGTAATACAGGCGTGCACGTCGGTAATATGCCTTTAATTTTCTCTGACAGTAATACTGGCTTGTATGTGGCTGTAATATGCATCACTGTATTGTGTACCTTTAATTTCCTCTCACAGTAATACTGGTTTGAATTTCCGTAATTTTCTGACAGTAATATTGCGCGTCACACCGTGCCCCGCGCATGCGTACTTCACCAGAAGACACCCACACACGGACACCTGGACGCACATAGGGATTTTATTAAAGAGGATTAAAGTTTCACTCTGTTGGCCTAGCTCTATTTCTCATGGGTGAGGGATGACTTGACTTGAACCTATCCATCCAACCTAGTTTTATCAAATTTGACTTGCTTGTATGGGATGTTGTTTGATTGAAATAAAATTAATAAAATCTTACAATACAATAAAATAAAATAAAATTGTCCAAAATGTTTCCAGGACAAGATCCAAACTGTGAACGTTGCAATCGAGTTCCAGCCTCATTGGGCCACATGTTTTGGGCCTGCACCAAATTAACATCATTCTGGACCAAAATCGTTAAATGCCTTCCAGACAGCCTTGGGTCACAATCCCCCCTGATCCATTAACAGCTGTGTTTGGGGGACTCACAGGGGGGCTTAAAGTGGAGAAGGACAAACAAACTGGAATTGCCTTTACTTCACTATTAGTACGTAGACTTTTCTTGCTCAACTGGAAGAATCCTAGCCCACCTCTTTCAAGTCAGTGGGTAACTGATGTTATGTACTATTTGAAATTGAAAAAAAATTCAATTCTCACTTTGATGATCTGTGTAAAACTTTTTTTAAAACCTGGCAGGACCCAATCAACATTTTAGAATAAGCACTTATGTTGGGGGAAAAGACTCCTTTTCTCTCTTTACTGCTCTCAATAGTTTTATTCTGGCTGTTGGCCTTCTGCTCTTTCTCATGGGTGGGGGGTTAGTTTTGTTAAGTTTTGACTTGATGGTATGGAACATTATATTTTTTTAATAAATTCAATAAAAGATCAAAAAAAAAAAAAAAAAAAAACAAATAGATTCCTGAGCATCCTTTGTAAAGAGTAGGGTGTGTAGCCGCCGGAGTGTAAGGCGAGTTCAAGCCCCGTGCCGAAAGAAATCTCTCAGTCCAAAAGTTTGTTTTAAAATATTTAGTGAAAATTCAAAGCAAGCAATCCACAAAATAATAAAGAAAAAAGATGTTACACACATAGAATAAAATGCAAAAAAAAAGAAAAAATATATCTTCTCTAAACTTTTCTTGTAAAACTTTAGTTGTTTCTATATTTAAAGATTCTTAACTTCTTCTTCTTTACTTAAAGATTCTTAACTTCTTCTTCTGAACGCTTTAAACGCACTTTCAATTACCGTAGATACTCGCATTTTAGTCGATCTCGCAGATAAGTCGAGTGTATTGTTTAAGCCGAAAATTACAGAATTTGTTATGACCCGCATATAAGTCGAGGGTAAAACTTGACAGCTATCACAGATAGAGGGCGACAATCAGCTGTTAATGGCGACAAAACTCACTGTCACGTCACAGGCATTCCCTCTGTGCTTGGAGAGTTGCTAGACTTATTGACTCGGCAACTAATCCTTGCGTGTGCATGAGTTGTGAAATGTAAACAAAGGCAAGATGGCGTCGGTATGTCACAAGGGAGCGAAGCGAGTGCAGAAAAGAAAACACTCGGCAGACGATGTTTTGCACATTATCGCTGAGTTGGACTCTGATTTTTCAGAATCAGATTTTATTGACAGTGATCAGGAATCGAGCAAGAGAGTGAGAAGCCGGCATCAGCTGATTGGACACCAACTGATGCCACGCCAGCTGATCGGCTGCCAGCTGAACGCATTCACGCAGCCAATGCAGCTACAGCAAGGTTTGCGTGGGAGGAACACCCAGACATTGATCCGTGGGAGCCGAACTGGCTACCGGACTTCACAAGACAGCATGGCTTGCTGTTGGACACGACAGATCACCCGCTGCTGGACTACTTCAGGCTGCTCTCTCCTGATGCTGCTTTTCAGCTACTGTCAGACGAGACAAACAGGTAGGCAGAGAAATTTTTTGAATCGCGGGTTGCGCTTGCATCGCATTGATAGCGTGCGTTGCCTTGGTTCTTTTGATTCCAAATCTGGTTACACGTGGCAGCTAATGGTATGTTTGTTATCCAAAACCTGCAAAAGCTAATGCTCAAATTCAAGTATTTCACAGTTTAAAGAATTATTTAATTAAATTAGAAAAAAAACTAGCTAATTAGCAATAGTATTGCTGGCTTATAATTATTTCAAAGACCATGGGAAAAAGGCAGATGACTAGTGACTTAACACCATGAAGCGCTGAGTGTACAATGTCATTACCCAAATTCTATGGACAATTGTGTTACCCCGCGGATAAGTCAATCCTGTTTTTTTGAATGAATTTTAAGGCATAAATTTTTCGACTTATACGTGAGTATCTACGGTAAGTGCTTTGTCTTACATGTTTCTTAGCACACAAAAGCACGCACACAAGGTACGCAAAGCTCAAAAGGCACGAAAGGCCCAGTTTAAAACCATGTGCCCTCTACACCTTACACATGGCAAAGTTGGTCACTAACTGAGAATAATGTTTAGTCAGAGCAGTTAGAAATGGCTAGAATATATCAATTCTATTCAACTGATGGGGATTATAGGAACCTCCCACAGATTATGCACTATCATTTAGTAAAACATTTATGATTCTTATGTAACTAGGAAATGGCTCTTACAGGGTGTATCCCAATGTCCAGGCAAAATTGTCCACCTCAGCCTAATCATTCTGGCCCCTTAATCATCCCCTGTCTCTAATTGGCTAACTACCTCTCACCCCTTCACCATCAAATGCACAAACATGGCTGCTGTCACATCATCCAAGTGGATGCTACACATTAGTGGTGGTTGAAGTGGTTCCCTATTCACTGAAGCACTTTGAGTAGTGAGGAAAGGTGCTACATAAATGTAAAGATTATTATTATTATTATTACTTTTAAAGGTGCTCAAGGTTTTTGCTTCAACCACAATGCTGACACTGATGCCTTAAAAGTTTTCGTACTATTTACATAAAGTTGGCAGTTTTTTTTTTTTTTTGCACTCTCCAGAGTTGGCTGATTTTGCAGCCCAGGAGACATATGATAACATCCCCATTGTCATTCTGTCCACGTCTTCAGATAAAACACCTTGTTTAGGACTCTTCAGCATTTTCCAACTACTAAAGATATCTTTCAGAAACCTTTAGAATAACAACCCCCGGCTATGAAGTGGTGCAACCCTGACACCGAATGAAGGTTAATTAGATTTTGTGACAGAAATCTTAATTCATTCATACATACTTGGCAGCGGGAAAAGACGTTTACTTCTAAAGACGTCAAACAAGCAAGCCTCGGTTCCTCTTTAAGGAAGACGATGCAAGGTGAATGCCTAGTAAGTTCTGTCCAAATGTAGTCATTTTTTAACTGACTTGAATTAGTTCATGACGGCAGTGGCGTAGCTAGGGGCGGGCGGAGGGGGCGGTCCGCCCCGGGCGGAACATTTTTGGGTGGCGGTGTTATTGGCCAACAGGCTCAGTACAATTCGTGTGTGAGCATCAGGGTTCGGAAAAATATCACTCAAGAATGAAAAAAAAGTAGAATTCTCTGATTTTTATCCACAAATGCTTCAAAAGTAATTTTCAGACTGTCCTTCTATGTTGGCATCAGACACAGCAGTTGAAATTTATGAGGCAATAACAAAAATAAACATAAACATTACACCGATAATAATTTCTAGGAAGATAAACAATTCATTTACAATTCATGATTTCATTTCATTATCAATCCGAATGCGTTCTTCCTCTGCGCAGAAAACATCCCCACCTATAACTTGTACGCTACACTGGTTCTGGATTTCGCTGCGTAATTATATTAAACTAACTAGCGACTTGGTGCGCGCTACGCTGTGCGTTGGATGACCACAGTTGAAGGACTCCCTGTTTAAACGCGCCTGGCAGTCGTGAACTGGGTCCTTCATCGCATCGCATTTGATTTTTGCATGGGAAACAAAATTTCAAAACAAAACCCATGATTCACGAAGTGTAGGACGCAGACTAATCAGAATCGTATACATTGTGTAAATGGTTGTAAGGAAGAGGAGTGGAGATGCGTCGTTGCTGTAATGTCTGTGAGTGGTGAGTGTCAGTTTGTTGCGAGCGAGAACGGTGAGAGCGTTCACTCTGAGTTTCTTGGGAGACCGTACGTTTCTGTATATTACGGTTGTTTTGCAATCGTAAGGACCTGTCGTCGGGTGTCTCATTGGCACGCTTTTGCCTCTTTCTTTCACGATCACGGCGTAATGTGTCCTCTTCTCTCTGTAGGAGTTTGTCTATTACAGTTGTTTTGCAATCGTAAGGACCTCTCGTCGGGTGTCTCATTGGCACGCTTTTGCCTCTTTCTTTCGCGATCACGGCGTAATCTGTCTTCTCTCTCTGTAGGGGTTTCAGTTGCCTTTCGTTGTGCGGCAGAGACGCGTCGTTGAGCTAATCTGTGTGAATGCTGAGTGTCCGTTTCTTGCGAGCGACTGGCACGCCTTTGCCTCTTTGCTTCGTGATCACGCTGTAATGTGTCCTCTCTCGTAGGAGCAGGTTCAGTTGCCTTTCGTTTCGGGATTGTTCGATAAGGTCTCCTCCGTACAAGTGCACATGGGTAGCTGAAGACGGAAAGGCATAGTGGGTTGGAAGGGAGAAAATAGAAAATCGCAGCTTGAAACACACAAATTGGTGACCAGGGGAACCATCCGACTCAGACGCGGGGCTCGAAATACTCAAGTGCACATGTAGCAAAGTGTAAATGTTATTTATAATTTTATTTTTTTTTTGTTATGAACTTCCCCAAAAGAGTTGATCCCTGTAAATAATTAATAGTATATCAACAATATAATCTGTTGTAGTACGGGCGTTAATTAGCGGCACACCTCATAACCTGCATACACCACGTTTTTGGCTCTAACGCCAGAAGCGCGGTGGACGCTGTATGGGTAGGTTGTGGTTTCTGTTTCTTTCGTGATTTTTTTATTTCATTTACTTTGTGTTAATAATTTATAATCGATTTCATTTATTATTTAATAGGCAGAGGGGAGAAGACGTTAATGTGACGCTCTGTCTATTTTCTTTACTTTTGTTTTGAAAAGGTATGCTATATATATATATATTTTCTTTAATTTTCACTTGTTGAGAATATATAATTAGGATTTTTTTTGTATAAAGTCTGTGTGTATTGTAAATAGTTCTCTTTGGAAAATTGGATTCATTTTTTTTTTTGTAAAAAGTTTTTATATGTAATGTGTTTGTATAAATAAAAACGCGAGAACCGCGGTGGACGCTGTAGGGGCAGAGGGGAGAAGACGTTAATGTGACGCTCTGTCTATTTCTTTACTTTCCTTTTGAAAAGATTTTCGGGAACAGGAAAAATAAAAGCAAAGGGGAAAGAACGGAGGGGGGTAAGCAGAAATTCTGAGAGGGGACGGACTGGGGCTTTTCTACGGGGCGGCCATACAGCCAAAAGGAACGCGGACCCGGACACGGACACCGCGCTGGGCTTTTATTATATAGATAATCAGAACATGGCTTATCAGTGCGTCTATACTATATTCTTGTCTAGTTGATGCTTATAAATAATTATATGTGAAAAATTATTGCTGTTTCTCTATATATGAATAAATCTATGCAAAATGAATCTTATTTTTTCTCTATATGTCATTTTCATCTTCTATTTAAATAGGTTAACATATTCAGATATGTTGGAGGGTGGCAAATTGAAGCACCGCCCTGCCCCGAACGGCACGAACTCGAGCTACGCCACTGCATGGTGGTGAGGTGACTCTGATGATAGAGATCTGAGCTGCCATTCAGAAGGTTGCCAGTTCATGTCCCGTAAATGCCAGAAGTGATTCCCACTCCGTTGGGCCCTTGAGCAAGGCCCTTAACCTTAACCTGCAATTGCTCCATCTTGGGTATGATGTTAAACTGCATCCAGTCCTGCAAGCAGGTCCTCCAACTTACAAGGGAAAATCTGAGGGTTGGTGGCAGGATTGGCACTCCAGCCACTGTAAAAAAAAAAAAAACTCACCTCAAACTAGCATGGTGCTGAGGTGTCACCCGTTGCAAGGCTGTGCTCGGGTCCTAATTTGGGATCCTGAGGTGGTTTGACATGTGGTGGGAGCAGCAACACACTGTATCAGTGCAGGCTCTTAACTTCAAGTTCCACCAGACCCTAGAAGGTGGTGTTCTGGCTAGGGTTACCAGACGTCTGGCAAAAGGAGCGGCGTTGTGTCCTCCATCCGGCAAGTGTTGCCTAAAAAGGTGAAAATGTCCGTCCGACATCAATATCACTGACCGTGTAATTGGCTGAAATCTCAAGCTATCATCTCCATGTTTTACATAAATCATCTATGTGTTATCGAAAAGAAAACACGGCTACATGCCTATGCCCATGCCGCCCATAATTGTTATACGGATATGCAGTCGTCTTTTATCGAAAAATGTTGCCCAGCAGTAACACTAAGAAGAGGAAATGCAAATTCTCAGAACACATGAAAACAAAGTATCCGTGCTTTGAGGAAGGACGCATCGAAAATGAAGCAAAGTGCTTGGTTCGTGATTCTTACGAGTCTATTACAACAAGGGTACCGCTGATTTAGAACAACGTGTTACCAGTGAAAAACACAGAAATATGGTAAAGCACAATTTTAATAACGTTACTTGTCTGGAGTTCCATACCTATGTTGCCGGGAACGAAGAACTGAGGAGAAAATTTGCCTTGAATGAAAAATATGAAACTGCATAGTTATACTATAACTTTTAATTTTGATGACTCGTTTTGAGACCTTTTTAGTTGTTTTTAAAGTTCTCATTCTAACACATAGTTCACATTGTGTTTCGTGAATTGAACGGGGCACATTCTCCTTTGATCTCCTTTCTGATGGCTGTGTCCTCTTTTGGGTTCGCAGGTATCTGGTAACCATAGTTCTAGAACACATGTGTAACACCCTCAGACTCTCCAAGGCTTGGCCCCCATAACTGACAGGTGATGTTCTGGCAGCAGCAAGAACCAGTCCTGGATGGAGTAATCATAGAAACATTCAGTGGAATTGCAAAGCAGAGTTTTGGCCAGTCAGGCCAAATGGTATCAATGTGCCTGCCATGACCTGAACCTTGTTGTTGATTTTTTCAGCCTTTTCTTTGTCCTCCAAAAATAATGGAGATATTCCTCTGGGGGTTTAAGAGGTCAAATGTTCAGCTTGTTTTGTGATTTAGAAGATCATTGAAAACATTATTTTTGAAGTATTAGACCAGATTAGATAAACTTTATTAATCCCATGGGCAAATTCAGATGCATATAGCAGCAGAAACATTCTGAGCAAGGATATAGACTCACAGGACAAATAATAAAGCCAATCAATCAATCAATCAATCAATCAATAAATATCAGGTGGAAACATTGAATTGCCTGGTAGCAGTGGGCGGAAAAGGCCATCCAGAAGCGATTCTTAGCATACATAAAAGTGCTCCAATAGAGCGCGCGTCCTGGAGGGAATAGGGGGCATTGTTCATGATGGCATCCAATTTTGCCATTATCCTCTTTTCCACAACAGTGTCCGTGTGTCCAGGGTTCGCCCTGTGTTGGCGAAGGCTTTCCTGATCAGTTTGTTCAGGCATTTGTTGAAGCAGGCTGACATGGCTACCCTTGGCCCCAATTAAGGCACTCGGAGTCTCAGGACAGGCATCAGAATTAGGCTTTATTGTATGGCACGCATACAGACTCAACTCAGATGGAGCAATGAGCGTCCAGCCATAAGCATCTTTTACATTTATTACAATTCTTATCATTTAAGCCATTATTCTTCCTCATCTGACTCCTAGCATTCCTCTGCTCTATTCCTGCCTCTAATTAATTCCACCAAAATGGCTAGTGATGAAGGAAAGGTGAGTGGGAATAGGTGGACATTTTTTTACTTTTTATTGATCAACTATTAAAACAAAACTTGAAGGTACTTCAGCAGCTATTTACAATGATTTAAAATAAGGTACAGTACACACCATACATGTTAGAGAAACATGAAAGAACATACAATACCAAGCAATTCTCCGTGTTAACCAAACCTAACATTGCAGATTTCTTTTTGTAATAGAAAAATGTATTCCCTTCTGAGAAAAAAAATGTAAATAAGACTGAACAAAGACAGAGAGAGTCAATAACCAGAATACTTCACCTAGCCTGCAGCAAAATGCAAGACGTACGTCAAAGTCAAAGAAGAGAAGTGAATTTGTAATGAGAGATATCTTAACAATAATAATGCAAGTTTTGGGATTTTGTTTGCTTTGATTTATCCACAAACTTGGGTGATTAGGAAGTGTATGTCGCTCCCCTAAAACTATTATGGTGATGATTTTTTCACATTGAATAATCTCAGTCGTCCGGCCTGGCAAGAGCCTGGCAACACTGAATCACAAAGAGCCAACGATGACAGCACCCACAATGAAGAAAAATGGCGTCTAGCACATCGTACTCGGGTAACATTAAATTAGGTAACTTTTAATAGTTACTGTAAATGTGGTAACTGGTAACGGTATAAACAATTCTTATTTTAACTGTAAGGCGGAAAATTAGCTTGCATTTAATCAATAATATTTTCCTTAGATGATCATTTGTGGAGCTGTAGTTCCGCCACTTTTCCTTCACTTCCAGTGCAGGCAAGCTGTGACACTCGGTTCACTATAGCGATGAAAGCAAAGATGACTGCAGAGAGAAGTGAAGAGTGTCACAGAGCAGTCACAACATTTTTAGTGAAAAAGCAACACACTTTTTCAGTTGTTGACTCACCGTCATTTAGGTAGGCAGGAAAAATAAGTAATAAAAATTATAATAAACTTTAATTTGACAATTGTATTTGTAGCCAATTTTAGGGGGGGGGGGTATTTTTATTTGCTGGGAGATGACAAAGGCCCTAAATATAATACAATACAATACAATTTATTTTTGTATAGCCCAAAATCACACAAGAAGTGTCGCAATGGGCTTTAACAGGCCCTGCCTCTTGACAGCCCGCCAGCCTTGACTCTCTAAGAAGACAAGGAAAAACCCCCCCCAAAAAAACCTTTGGAAGAAACCTTGGGAAAGGCAGTTCAAAGAGAGACCCCCTTTCCAGGTAGGTTGGGCATGCAGTGGGTGTCAAAAAGAAGGGGGGTCAATACAATACAATACAATATAATACACAGAACAGAACAAATCCTCATTACAGTATAAAAATAAAAAATGTAAAAATACGGAGAAGAATTTAACAGTAGATGATATCACATAATATGATTTGGATTTGTGTAGAGTCCTGGAGACCTCATCCATCAAGCTGCCTCTCACATTTGGCCATTCCATGGCTGAAACAGCGTTGAGCCAGCCAATCCGATGAAAGGACCCCTCTTTCCCACGATTCCTGAAATCCTCCATCAGGGATGACTTTACCTTAGGCAGGCAAAACAACTTGGCAGGTGGGCCGTGGCACCAAGTGCCATATTTGAGTACTGAGAAGAGAAACAAAATAGGTGATCAGGGATGACTTTACCTTAGGCAGGCAAAACAACAAGCCAAGCTAATTCCAAAGTACACTGCCCCTTTTAGACATACGAGGAACGTTCAAAAAGTTTCCGCTCTTTTTTCTTAACTCTATCTCTCTATTATATACACAAATCCTTTTTTTGTAACGAGACTTTGTGTCAAGAGATTTAACCACGCCCGGGGTCAGAAATAAAAGACAAAGAGTAGATGACAAAGTAGAAGGTCATAAAGAGGTTCAAAAACATTGGCGCGGTACAAATGCAGAGCAGGGTAGAGATTATGAAAGTACTAAAATTCATATTATAGTAAAGATCGCATTAGCGCTAACAAATGGAAATTATTACTAAATTACGGAACAGCAAACAGAGATGGAATATATGGACATAGGTGATAGGACAGAAGTATGTAGATATTGTTCGATTTAAACTTTAAGTCAGAGATTGTAGATCGTCCAATTTGTGTTGCCATCAGGGAAAAGTAGTGCTTCTTCCCAATGAAGAGGCGTTTCCGCAAGAAATAAAAGATTTGTTGTTTAATGAAAGTGAAATCCACATACGCGAGCGGCAGAGACGAAAAGTGGCTGGCATGTAGTGCAGGCCGGGGGAGTTGTTGAGTGAAGCGAGCAGGGGGCAAAGCCCCCTAGTCTTATATATGAATGTCTATGTGTGGAAGTGTGTGTGTCTGTCTGTCTGGCCCGGAAGTGACAGGTAGAGTCGGGGTAAGGGCTCCACCTCCTAAGAAACAGAAAACTCGCTTAGCCGCTAATAACGATGTGAGCATGTCGGCAAAACAAAACCTCCTAGGAGACAGATGCTCAGAGTAGTTCCTTTCAATTATTTGACATCTCTATGTTTCAATTTTTTTCTGACAATTTCAATAGTTTCTAGAATCCCGGGCTTTTTACAGCACAGCTAGTTTATTAAGGATTTCAAAAGCAAATCACATCACTTTTCTACATCATCATCTTCCTTTGCGATGCAATTTTCCCAGCATCGTACCAATTTTAATTGCCATCAGCAAGAAATATTTTTGCCTTCACTGTTTTCAATGAAAATATAAATATAAATTTGTGAACGCCCCTCGTATTTTGTCTAAACCTGTGGTGACAGCTTGGTATGAGGCAGGAAATTAATATCAGAGCTCAGTGATGTTGGCATACTAGCTTTAACCAGCGATAGCTGGACAAGTACCTCTCGAGATCATTATATTACAGAGACAGCACATTACATCACTGAAGGTAAAATGAGAAAGAAAGTTCTTCAAACAAAAGCAGTTTATAAAACGCAAACAGGACCAGTGGCGGCTGAAGAAATCACGATATTCTGCAGGAAGTTGGTGTCTTCGTTAAAGTAAATGCTGCCACTGTAGATAATGCTGTTAATATGGACATGACAATAAAAAAGATACAGTTCATAAAACGAGGCACACTACCAGAAAAGTCAGAAAGACTGATTTTTCTTTACAAGAACTGTTTACTTTATTGCTGCACGCATGCACACACTTTTTACTTTGTGTATTTGTGATATTTAGGTTGAAGAAATGTTATTTTATAATTATTTCCTTTATCTCGAAACACCCTGTTTTTGTTTTACTACTTCAAGTAACCTTTGTTGTAAAACTTTAAGTTGAATTCTTTAACACTAGAATTACCAAAGCCTACGAAAAAACTCGTAGATCCGTCCCACTTTAAATCGCTTTGCACCTCTCCATCAGCGTCTTTTGTCCTGTAAATGTGTCGATAAGCAGCAAGCAGCCTACTATCACATCCCCCTCACCCGCTGCACAGTTTTCTCAGCTCAAGTCTGTTTACCTGCATGTCAGTTGCTTAGAGTTGTATAGAGTGAGAAGTCAAGCAAAATGACACCTTTTATAAATACTATATCGTTATTTGGAACATATGCATTTCATGTTTATGTAAACACATCGTTAAAACATGTGTTTCATGTTTTAGTGATAATTGACAAAATGTAGACATGAAGTGTATAATGTGTGAAGCCTGAAGTCCAAATATCAAATAAACACTTTCACAAAAGGTACAAATATAACAGAACAAGTGCTCTTCTATTCAAAACTATAACTGCAGAAAAAGAAGTGCGTTAGGGTGCGACAGTGACACGCATTTGCTACGACTGCTTCAGTGGCGCAACAGTATCAGCTGTTGACTGGTAATCAAAACTTCATGGGTAACTTCTCTGGTAATTCTAGTGTTAAAGAGAATAAAAGCACTTTTTTGTTATTGAAATTATGACCATTTTTCTTTTAACCATATTAGAATCAGAACTGAGAATCGGTAAGAACCGGAATCAATAAGCAGAATAGGAGTCACATTTGGAATCGATAAAATTTAAACGATACCCAACTCTACTCAACGTACGCCTTTACTCCTCCTTGTGCGTCTCACGATCGCACTTCCTGATTTGTCACGTCACCGTAGCCAAACTGGCCAATCACTCCTGAGCCAAACTGACCAATCAGATTGCTCTGAGGGACTGGGCACGCAGACCGTAAGGTTTTATTACATTGATAGATGTGGTAAGTAGAGTTTTTCTAATATGTTCTGTAAAATAAGAAAACAAATAAAACCATCCTAATGTCATGATGGTATGAAGATTTTGTACTAGTCAGTTAATCAGTCATTGTCCAACCCGCTATATCCTAACACAGGGTCACCGGGGTCTACTGGAGTTTTTCACATCCAGCACAGGGCGCAAGACAGAAACAAACCCCGGGCAGGGCGTAGATTTTATACTATATTTTTATTAATTTAAAATAGAATAATTTGCTATTACAACATTTTGCTCCACATAAAAACTCCATTAAAGACAAATTACTTATTTAAACATTAAATAAAATGAATAACACAGATGCTATTCTGAAATTCTATACAGAAGGAAAAAAAACAAGATTATGCCCCCATTAAGCCTAAATAAAAGCCACTTAGCTAATATTTAATTGAAAAATGATTAAGAATAACTGTGGAGTACAATGAAATAATATAGGTCAGTAAAAAAACATCAAGCTAAACGAGAAATAATCCCACTTATGGTTTAAACTAAAGCAACAGCTATGGGCCCCGTTTTGCCACCTCTCTGCTAAGAAGGCATGTGGCCGGCACAACCACGGCTTCTCACTTCAATCAGTGATGTTGCATTCTCGTTCCTCTCAGATTATGGGGGAATTTATTTTGCTTTCCTCCCAGTGTGGTCTCCTCTCACTCTTTCTGTTGTTCTGAAGCTCTTTGCCGTATTATTTTTTGGAGGAACATACCTGAGAACAGGTTTTCCTCCTCCTGTCAGCTCCTGTGTGACTACACCGTCATGAATTTGGCCAATTTGGGTCTTTCTCCTTCCCTTCTGGAGATCCTCTATGGAGATCATCTTTGCCCCTTTTCCACCTTGATGGCTGTCATAACTCGCTAGGCAGCCTTCGCAGTTCCTTTCATCTTCACGTCTGCTACATCCTGTACCTTCCCCTGGCATCCATTTAAAGGGCAACAGATTCACCTGAGCTTACTCCAGTGCTAATTGCCTGTGTGCCTTTGGTTCATCTGAATTTGCATACTTTAAGCAAAGGTCATTAAGAAGAGAATGAAGGACAATATTATTAGTTGACACATGGTGCTTATGTGGGAATCATGAGGTGACATGGTATTATTATTTTCTTCAGAAAGAGAATGTAATAATATAAAATTGCGGGGTACAAGGACAACAGGGGGGTATTTTCCGTACGTCACTTAAATCATCCGAGATCAGATGCCTCATCTTGGATGAGTTAATGCCAGTGAAACTCATCCGGGATAAGTCGGTTTTTCAAATGCAACCGTGTAGTAGATTAGTCGAGCTGGATCTCATCATCCGAGATGAATGCGCGCACCCGCGCTGAGTGAAAAGCCCATATATATTGAGTCTAGAAAACATGATCAGCAAGTCTTTGATAGGCTGTAACAAAATGACGAAAGAACGGGCGCATTTTTTTTTCACACACGCGGCGCAAGACCTTTTATTCGAAGGACATGAGGTATTTCAAGATTTAATATGCACAAGGGGTAACACTGCAAAAACAGCCCAGACCAGAAAAGACGGCTGGCAAAAAGTGGCCGACAAATTAAACGCTAAGTAGTGTGCATTGTACTTACTGAATGCAGCATTTCATTTCCTATGTGTCAGATTAATTAGATAGATAGATAGATAGATAGAAATTCACATTTAATATATTAAATATGCATGGAAATTCATATTTAATATGTTATAATTCCGGATCAAACGTGAGCACAAGGAGAACATGGGAACAGGTTAAAGTGAAGTACAAGAATATTCTTAAAACTCGTAAATATTGCTATATAACTATTTAAAGAATTGTTGACATAAAGAATCATATATAATATAAAAAACATTAATTCTAAAGCTAATAAGAAGGCAGACAAGCAAAAAACAGGTGGAGGTCCACGTGATCCAGACCTAAACCCTGCAGAAGAGTTGGCTCTCCAGCAAAATGCCCATTGCCCTGTTTCTGAGGGCATTCCAGGGCAAAGCTCCTCCTCAGAACCAGTGGCAGGATGCAGTGGTCACTTCATTTCAGGTAAAGGATGGTCATTGCATATATTTGTCATCGATGTGTGCCATAGGTATGTTCCATATAGCCCTCTTTTTTGTTGGGTCAGTTGCAGGGAATGTCATATCTCTAGAACTTGTGTCTGACCAATGAGATATTGACGAAGGTCAAATATTTGATGAAGACACTGTGTCTGATTATGCGGATCTGCGTACAATCCAGTGCCCCAATCACATTTGGAAATCCTGGGTAATGAGAATGTTAGGCTGATTGTGAGATTCTTCATGGAACTGTGGGTGTTTTTGCCTGTGTGTTGCCTACCTGCAATGGCATGAAACACCTCTTGTATTGTCTGCACACGCAGGTGTCCAGGAAACACTATGAAAACCCGAAGGAAATATTTCAGAGCCAAACAGACTTTACGAATTGCCTGGCAAACTGCACTTTTTGATAGATTTTCCGCATCGCCTACAGTATATAAAAAAAGTGCCACTTGCAAAAAACCTCAAAGCAATGCATACTGTCTGTGTGGTCATGAGAGCCCGACTTCGCCGAGTTTGACTTCGAATATAAGGTGCTAATAAATCTTTGAGGTACAATATTCCCCCTCGGCTAAAGCGGTATCTTTCGAAAAGAATTTCCTCCGGGAGAAATAAAGGATCTTGCCGATCGCGTAAAACCTTCTCTATATGAAATTCTCTTCTTATAATTTGCGCACCGATATCAATTGGTCGCTCATTCATGTACGGCAAAGTCATGACTGAATGAATTCCATGCACTGACACTGATTAAGTATGTGAGCTAATCCTTGTTTACATAGAATAACCCTGCTCCGAGCAGGTTTGAGGATTTGGATGTGTTGCTATGACAACACATCCAGCAAGAGTTTCGAAAAACCGACAGTTCCAGGATCAGGCCAAATCGTCAACAATTACAACCGGCTAAACAAGTAATCCACGTACGAAGAATACCCCCCTGGTCAGAATTGGAACTTACAGATACATAACGTAGTCCACGTTCATGCTGGTATGTCATACTAACCTAACATAATATTCTTAGACCTTCTTAATACAATTTAGAATTGTCGGAGATTAATAGTGCAGGATCATGCACAAGCATTATAGAGCCTCTCTTCTGTACTCTAGGGGTCCAGGAAAGGAGTAAGGCACCATCATCTGAGCTGGTAGCCACTATCACCTGACACAGGTAATGAAGCGATTAATGCTTCCCTGCTTGATCAAGGGTGTTTCTCTGAAATGTTGCGTAATGTCTATATCTATAAAATCCAACGTCTGTCTGCCTGTCTGTCCGCTTTTCACGAGAGAACTACTTAACGGATTTAGATCACTTTTTTTTCTATAATTTGCTTGAACACTCCCGTTGATTTTGTGATTTCTCTCATCACGCTAAGAATCATAGTTCAGTTCCGGTACCGATTTATTCATGGGCCGAAGGGAGGAGGAGGCAGGACCTCAGGAGTAGGGTGCGGGTTGGGGACATCCTCAGTCACGTGCCACGTGTTAGAGTGCACCTCACCTCTGCTTAGCTAGCGATACCTGTTTGTTTAGTGGACATTATCATCTAGAGATTGTTAAGGAGTAACGTTTGTCGTTTTTGAGAGTGAGAGATCAGAGCTACTTGTGTTTTACAGGGTAGCTGCTAATTGGCAGAGATATCACCGCCCCACGCAGGGGACACTCTCCCGTCAGACCTCAACACGATCAGATACAGTGCCAACGTTTGACGTTGGAGCATGCCCACCTTCCGCTTGGCCAGACATACTTTCCCATACTTTTTACATTTTTGGCAAAGAGATCACAGCTACATTCTCACCCCTGACAGCAAAACCAAAAATATCGTATATCAAGAGGCCCTCAGATAAAAAAGCTATCAATATAAATTCTTCTCAATGCAAATTACATTTTTTTTTGAGATTTTTAAAGTTTGTCCTGTTTCACTACTATGCAGGCGGAGCCGCGGGGGACAGCTAATGCTAAATATATGCATGTTCTTCTTGCTATAAATGGCTCGGCCGTTGGAGATGCCAGAATCGTTTAAATTTCTGGGCACTGTGCTGTCACAAAACCTTAAGTGGGACAATAACATCACATGCATTATTAAGAGAGCCCATCAGAGAATGTTGTTTTTGAATCAGCTGAGGAAATTCAATCTCCCTCATGCAATAGTGGTCCAATTCTACACAGCCATCACAGAGTCCATTGTGACCTCATCTATAGCTGTCTTGTTTGGTGGCTGCCTCTGTTCAGAAGAAGGCCAATCTGCAGCGCATCATCAGAGCCTATGAGACGATCATAGGTTGTAACTTACCTCACATTGAAGTTCTATATGAGTCCAGGTAAAGTAAGAGGGCTGCTGATCCGGCACACTCAGGGCATCACCTGTCCAGCAAATATCTTTGTACGGTGAAAGCTCAAACAACATGTCACCTAAACACATGCAGCTATTCTGAGCTTCTACTCAGTGTCTATGTAGACCTGCACACTGGACTGCATGGACATTTTGGTATCACTTTAGATTAGGTGTCCCTAATACGCTGTACTTACCATGTAATTACTTTTATAATTACAGCGTAACTAGGTGTTATTACCTTGTACTTACTGTGTAATACTGTGTAATGCTATAATTAATTACTCAATTGTAATTGTTATTCCAAAGTTAAAAGTAACATATGTACATAAACTAGAGAACAACAATTACAATAGAGTGCTTAACCACTTGTGACTCAGGCGCCGCCGAGAGTGGCAGCCTTTTCAGCAGCTCCGTGTACAACTTTATTTTTCTACTTTTATTTTTCTCTTTTTTATTGATCACTCCTATCACTTTATTTTATGTGGATTCGTTCCCTGGACACACTTACTTTTACAACGTGGGCATGGATCTTTACACACCGAGACTCGTCTATTCAAGTACTCAACTTAGAGTGCTGAGAACAAATGCCAGTGCCGGTGTGGTTCTCTATTTACCCAACGAGGTAAGAAGGTGGTATCGTGGCAGCAGAGCAGGCACTAAGCAAAAAATGAAGCGGCTTGCGAGAAAGTGGAGTTTTAAGCCCTCGGTGCCTTCTGTGATTCTGGGAAGTGTGAACTCAATCTCAAATAAGATCGACGAACTGGCTGCACTGGTGAAAAATGTCAGACATCTTGTGAATTTCCCCTTGGGATTAATAAAGTATCTATCTATCTATCTATCTATCTATCTATCTATCTATCTATCTATCTATCTATCTATCTATCTATCTATCTATCTATCTATCTATCTATCTAATCTAAAGTGATACTGACATTTTAATCCTTCTGTCTCTTTAATTTTTTGTGTTGCCCTTTAATGCTGCATCATATTTTATCATTTTATATTTTACCTTCTTATATTTTATATTTTCTCTCTTATTCTGTGTTGTCCTTGTATGTTGCACCAATACGATCAAGACAACACATTAGTGTACCTGGCCAATAAAGTGAATTCTGATTCTGATTAAGTTTCCTTTTATAAATCCCAACGTTTGCGTGGAAAGTTGCGTATGCAACGTCGAAGGAAGAATCCTTTTTTTCTTTTCGTTTTTGTGTGTTTTTATTGCAGACCTCCAAAAGGTGTAGAACTGGTTGATATTTGTAAATTGCTCCTTTATTTTTGCTTCTCTTTGCGTTTATGATTTTGGGGGTCATTGTCGAAATTGATTCCATGCACTAACTTGCGTGATGCTTATTTTTTGATTATTGTTTTTGTGCACTTTGCTTCAACACAAGTTTTTGTTTTGTGCTTCATCATGTGGCCGTGTGTATCTCACTCGATGGTTTTTATTTGGTTTTATGAAGTACTAGATGGCCAGGGTTTGAGATTTTGCTAAGTTTTAAGAAACACAGGGAATCACAATGAACTAAATTAACTTCCTTAAGCCTCCCGTTGTGATCGGAGTTTTGTTAGCCATTATGGATGCCATGAAAGGTCAAGCAAAATGACATTCTTATTGGCTAACTGAACAGATTACCAATTCCCATTGATCTAAGGTTAGAACTTTAAAATTTATTTACATTCATCGCAATGACATTTTGTTTTTTGTTTTTTTATTATTGGTCTTGGGATCCACAAAATGGCAGCACCCATTGCCATGATACGTTTTCTGGTTTCCGGGGGCATGTTCATAAAGGTAGTGACCCTGACCACTTGTGTCAAATGTTTAAAGGCGGGCCTGAATGCCTTTTTTATGCATAAGCCTTAAACCACTGTGTGAAAGACTGTTGATTTTGACTTTTCCCCATTTTGCTCTTTCCTTAATGACTGTTGATTTTTGATCGTGTATTGGTTTGAACGCAAAGAAACTTTTTTTTGTCATCCCCGTTTCTGATCTTTTGCTAATGGTTCAGGCTTCTGATTTTTTTTTTTTTTTTTGGCTTTCGTTACTGACCTCATCTTGCTTTTGACTTCATGTTTCTTGTGATCCTGATAATTTTAATATCTCCCTGTGCGGCAAGACGAATTTTGTATTTATTCAGATTTATGAGCTAAAGACCCCCAAAGCCCACAGAGTACAAACAAAGAGGGCAACAGAGAATCCTTATAAATAAAAAAAAAATATTTTTTACAAAAAATGCTCTTTAACAATGACGTCCCAAAAAAAACAAAAAAAACAAAAGGCAAAGCAGTAGTTACCTACAAATAACAAAACAGGCCAAGGTAAACAAAATCCCAAAACACAACTCAGAAGAGAAAAATGGTCAGAAATCCATTATACTTAGAAAAGCACAATCAATTACTAAACTCACCAACTCACCAAGGGTATTCAATGAACCGCAAGGGACTGTGAGTTATCCCAGCATTTCTAGAGCTGAGGGCAGTTCCTTAAATGTGATGGGCATGTGGGCCAGCTTCTTGGTTGCTGCCATTTTGAGACATTATTTTCATGGTGTCGGCTTTATTGATTACAGTTGTTATACTTGTTGGCCGGTCACGTTAATGTTCGGTCAAGTAAGATGTGGTTGTTCGAAGAAATTGCGGGACCACAAAGAGAAAACGTGGGGGCACCAACCCGGTCCTCCTTGTTTAATAAGGTAATAATCCAAACAAAAACAAGCTGCACCCCAGACCGACATTTTAATCCCTTTGTCTCTTTATTTTTGTGCTGCATTATATTTTAGCATTTTATATTTTACCTTCTTATATTTATACTAGACAAAAAGCCCGTTTCGACAACGTAAGATCAAACGGGCACGAGTTTGTGTCAGTAGTGTATGAAGAACAAATGATAAGTAAGAAATAAATAAGAAAGTGATGTAAGTAATGATAATTAACTAAGAGGTTTGGGATATGTTTGACTTTATCACGGCAAAAAATATTGTACACTTAAAAAAGACATGCTATCTATGACAACGTTTTTTGTCTGTATACTGGAGGCCTGTCAGTATGCAATTAAAGTTGTAAAATCTCTCTGTAGACTACATTTATGTGAAGACACTCTCACTGTTTGGTAGTAATTTCCCTTGATGTGGCTCATCTTTAACTTGCACCTTCACATCACTCGCCCGCTGAAAGTACTTAATAATAATACTGTATGTCCTTACGTATTAATTTTGAGTGTGAGGGTTGGCTGTGATCGGGGCTAATATCCTACGCCTGGGCGGAAGGATTTGGGATTTCAGAATAATAATCCCAAAATGCGTAGGCTAAATCTGCCGCCTGCCGCGATGAAGCAAATTTTCTCTTTAGAGGCATTTGTATAAGTTGGAAGTGAGACGAACTTTGAAATGTTTAAGTCATGAATGTACCTATTGAACACAGTTATATAATGCGTAGGCTAAATCCACCACCTGCCGCGATGTTGGGGTTGGATGCGCAGAAGGCGACTGCGCATTTGCCTTCGGACGGACATTTGTCGGATGAAGCAAATTTTCTCTTTGGAGGCATTTGTATAAGTTGGAAGTGTGACAGACTTTGAAATGTTTAAGTCATGAATGTACCTGTTGAACACAGTTATATAATGCGTAGGCTAAATCCGCCACCTGCCACAATGTTTGGGTTGGATTTCAGTCTCGTAAGGATTTTCGGGCAGCGGCGCAGAAGGCGACTGCGCATTCGGCTTCTGGCTGACGTCAGTGAGTGCGCAGAAGGTGACTGCGCATTCGGCTTCGGACGGACGTGAGTGAGTGAGTGAGTGAGGAGGCAGGTGAATTATGTATTAAGATTATTTTTCTTATTCTGTGTTGTCCTTGTATGTTGCACCAAGACGATCAAGACAACACATTAGTGTACCTGGCCAATAAAGTGAATTCTGATTCTGATTAAGTTTCCTTTTATAAATCCTGATGTTTGCGTGGGAAGTTGCGTATGCAGCGTCGAAGGAAGAATCAATTTTTTTCTTTTTCATTTTGTGTGTTTTTATTGCAGACCTCCAAAAGGTGTAGAACTGGTTGATATTTGTAAATTACTCCTTTATTTTTGCCTCTCTTTGCGTTTATCATTTTGGGGGGGTCATTACCGAAATTGACTCCATCACTGAATTGCGTGACGCTTATTTTTTGATTATTGTTTTTGTGCACTTTGCTGCAACACAAGTTTTTGTTTTGTACCTCACCATGTGGCCGTGTGTCTCACTCGATGGTTTTTATTTGGTTTTATGAAGTACTAGCTGGCCGGGTTTTGCTAGGCTTTAAGAAGCACAGGGAATCACAACGAGCTAAATTAACTTCCTTAAGCCTCCTGTTGTGATCTGAGGTTTGTTAGCCATTATGGATGCCATGAGAGGTCAAGCAAAATGACATTCTTATTGGCTAACTGAACAGATTACCAATTCTCATTGATCTGAGGTTAGAACTTTAAAATTTATTTACATTTTATCGCAATGCCATTTTTTTTTTGTCTTGGAATCCACAAAATGGCAGCACCCATTGCCATGATGCGTTTTTCTGGTTTCCGGGGGCGTGTTTACAGAGGTCGTGACCCTGACCACTTGCGTCAAATGTTTAAAGGCGAGCCCAAGTGCCCATGTTTTATCCATGTTTTATGCATAAGCCTTAATCCACTGTGTGAAAGACTGTTGATTTTTCCGATTTTGCTCTTTCCTTAATGACTGCCGATTTCTGACAGCGTTTTGGTTTGAATGGAGGGAAAGTTTTTTTGTCTTCCCCATTTCCGATCTTTTGCTCTTGGTTCAGGCTTCTGATGTTCTTTTTTTTTTAAAAGACAGGCCTAACTTTCGTTTCTGACCTCACCTTGCTTTTGACCTCAGGTTTCTTGTGATCCTTACAAAAAAATTTTAATATCTCCCTGCACGACAAGACAAGTTTTGTATTTATTCTGTTTTATGAGCTAAAGACCCCCAAAGCCCACAGAGTACAAACAAAGAGAGCAACAGAGAATCCTTATAAATAAAAGATTTATTTTTTAGAAAAAATACTCTTTAACAATGACATTCCAAAAAAACAAAAGGCAAAACAGGAGTTGCCTGCAGATAACAAGACAGTCCAAGGTGAACAAAATCCCAAAACACAACTCAGAAGAGAAAAATGGCCAGAAATCCATTATATTCAGAAAAGCACAATCAATTACTAAACTCACCAACCCACCAAGGGTATTCAATGAACCGCAAGGGACTTTGAGTTATCCCAGCATTTATAGAACTGAGGGCTGTCCCTTGACAGTGTTAGGCAGGTGGCCCCACTTCTTGATTACTGCCATTTTGGAACATTCATATCATGGTGTCAGCTTTATTGATTACAGTTGTTATACTTGTTGGCGGTCACGTTAATGGTCGGTTAAGTAAGGTGCGGTCATTCGAAAAAATTGCAGGACCATAAAGAGAAAACGTTGGGGCACCAACCCGGTCATCCCCATTTAATAAAGGTAATAATCCAAACTAAAATAAGCTGCACCCCAGATGTAGCCACAAAACATAAGCCAGCCTCCTCCATGTTTCACAGTCGATCTGGTGTTCCTTTCTTTGACCTGTGGACACTGAACTGATATGACTTCCCATAAAGCTCCAGGTTTGTCTCATTTGTCCAAAGAACATTCTCCCAGAAGCATTGTGGCTTGTCAATATGAATTTTAGCAAATTACAGTCAGGAATTTTTATGTGTCTTCCTGGGTCTTCATCCATTGAGCCCAATGTGACTCAAGAAACGACAGATGGTGTGATCAGACACTGAGGGACCCCAACCTTGGAGTTCAGCTTGAATCTCTTAGGAAGCTGTTCTTGGGGTTTTCTCTACCGTTCTCACTGTCCTTCTGCCCATTCCCGGGTCGATTTTTCCTCTTGCAGCTGCATCCTGGGAGGTTGGCTACAGTCCCATGGGCCTTAAACTTTTTCATAATATTTGCAGCTGTTGTCACTGGAACATCAAGCTACTTGGAAATGGAGGTCTTCTAGCCTTCACCTTTAACACGCTTGTCAACCATTTTCTTTCTGATCTCCTCAGACAACTCTCTGTCCTTTGCTTTCTCTGGTCCATGTTCAGTGTGGGACACACGATGACACCAAGCAGTAGAGTGACAACTTTTCTCTTTTTAATTGGGCTGAATGAGTGATAGCATGATACATGTGTGATACAAATGTAAGGAAACAGCTAATTTGAAAAATCACTTGATTCTAATGATTTAAGGTCTTTTCTAGGGGGGACTAACAAAAGTGTCCAGGCTATTTTAGAAGATTTCTAAAGTGTTGTCACACTTGCTTTGATCAACTCAGTGACATATCAAAGGCATGCAGGTATGGAGGAGAAACTTGCTTTTCATTTCATCAGTTTTCGGGTGGTATACAGGACTTTTTCAATGCGCTATAAGGAAACCAAGAATTTTTTCACGTCTGTCAATAGATAGTGTCATACACATGTGCCTTGGGGACAGCGTAAAGGCTCTGGGGGTGGTAATTCAACACCACCCACAATGTTCAGGTGTATACTAACGCCTCTTCTCTTCTTCCCTATACAAATCGGATGATTGACAGCCCGACCACTTCTGACATCACTTCTGGGGTCTGCCCCCTTGGACCCGCCTCTTCATTCTTGTCTGTACTTAACAGGAAGTGTCGTCATATTTGCCAGTCTAGTCTTAGACTCTTGTCCTAAGGGACATTATTTTGCTGAAAAACCTTTATTTTGTGATAATAAAATATGGAGTAGCAGTGTCGTTCCAACTCTTTTTCTTTTGTCTTTGTCATCTTTTACAATAGATAGATGCATAGACAGAAAAGATACTATATTAGATACATAGATGGATAGATAGATAGATATGAAAGGCACTATATAATAGATAGATAGGTCGATCCACCTTAATAAAAAGATATGTGTCTTTGTATCAGTGTGCTTATCCAGTTGCTATGTCCCTGTCATCCCAAAGGATGGCACATCACAAACATTTTTAGTACTACAATAACAACGTTAATTTATATAGCACATTATTATTTTCATAAAAACAATGTAGCTGAAAGTGCTTTACATGATGAAGAAAGAGAAAAAAAGACAAAATAAGAGACAACTAATTAACATAGACTAAAAGTAAGGTCCGATGGCCAGAGAGGACAGAAAAAACAAAAAAACTCCAGACGGCTGGAGAAAAAAATAAAATCTGCAGGGGTTCCAGGCCATGAGACCACCCAGCCCACTCTAGGCATTCCACCTAACATAAATGACATCAATCAGTCCTCATTGTATTCAGGGTTCTCATGGAAGGACTTGATGATGACGGTCACGTGGACTTCTGGTCTTTAATCCATCAATGTAGGGACATCACGGTGCTTTGGTCAGGTGGTGGATACACAGATCGCCACCACATAAAACTAGGAAAAAGAACAGAAGATTAGTATGGATTTTGGAGCCTCCATGAATAATAATAATAATTGAATATACAGAGCATCAGGATTAAACTATAATGAATCAACGAGAAATCCATGTTAAAGTAATGTGATACTAAAGTGCATTTGTCATTCTAACAGATGGTGCATCCCAAACATGAACTCTATTTTAATGAATCCCATACCAAATGGCTTGCATAGTACATTGCAAACATTAATGCTGAGATGTTCTTTGATTACTTAGATTTCAACTTGTCTTAGATGAGTAACACAGCTAGTAAATATAAATACACACAAACATACAATGTCCTGGCAAATCACAGCATAGCATCCATTCTCTCTCTCTGTAGTGCCGGTCCTCTTGCTTGTCCATCCTTGGCAAACAGCAGACATGCAAGAAATTCTGGTGGTGCCTGTTTATCTAAACCTTCATGATAAGACGTGTCCACAATGTCATCCTCTGTGCTACTTGACACTGTCCCTGTCCTCTATTACCTTTTCTGATCTGTCATCCCCCCAGTCACTGGGGACTCTTAACATGTCATTTTTGATCTAATAGTTCACTGTTAACAACACACCACTACTTAAGACCTGTGCCCACTGCACGCCAACACCAGCATGCCGCCAACAGTTAACCTCTCAACAATAATAGCTTGTAATGGTCTCTCACTGTTTATTACTCCACTTATGAGTTGATGGGACTATCTTTTTAAATAACATTCTACATGTTTTTGATGAAAATTTTAATTTTAAAGTATCATAAAACTGTGAGATTTATCGAAACTTAAGGCGGATTTCAGTTTTGGAGTTTTAATTCAAATAACAACAGGGATAACATAATTATTTTGTCAAACTTGAAACTCTGAAGAATGGGGATCTGCATAATGTGCCAATCTGTATTCAGGAGTCTGCTGTGCCTTCAGACACTTGCAGCAGCCGAGAATCTGATAGCCACACAGTTGAAATATTTATCAGTGGCTGTATAAGTCAATCAGGTTTAAAATCTGACCAGCTTATGACAGAGTAAATCAATAGGATCGGCAACTGTCTTGGAATATCAATAGGTAATCGTACAGTTATGGATTTATGTCATCTTGGCAACAGATCACCCACTGTGTATCAGAAAGCATTTTTGGGAGTTAATAGTTTGGTTTTCCCAAATTAAGTCATTTGAATACTGCTAGTAAAAATGCATTGAAAACAAAGTCTGAACAAAGTAGCTGATGGCACCAGCGCTGTGGAGTTGGAGTCAGAGTCGGTGTTGGGTAGCAATTATTGGTTTACTGGCATTGGAGTAGGAATTGGTAAAAATGTACCGACTGTGACTAAATGTAAAAATTAATATACTGTGTTGTGAATGATTGGAAGGACACTTGTGATGTTTAGGAAGTGTTGGGTCACCCCTTCTAATCCAAATGTAAATAAACACAAACAAAAAGAACACTCAACGGCGTATATAACAGCAAGAAAAGGAATAAAGTAAAAGAGTTCTTCGTCTTCTCTTAACAGAAATCAATTGGGACATCATTGGGATCTCTGTGCTGATCACAATGCTGGTCGATTCTAACCCTAACCCTAACCCTAATTCTTTTATATTCCTCCGACCATTAGGTGTCAAGTCAATTGCCCTCGGTAGACATCTTTTCGCTGCTGTGAATGATAGAAGAAAAAAGAATGTTAGTGAGTGCACCCCCTCTCAACCTGGGGTGGTACCACTTACCTATGATAAACCTGGATGTTTATCCAGTTACGCATATACTAACTCAATTTTTCTTCTATCCTTTTGCTAATGATATAGCCTGTTTTTTAAAATTTGAAGAATTATTTAATAAACTAGCTGCGTAAGCCTGTGCTGTAAAAAGCCCAGGCTCCTAGAAACCATGGATTCTGGTTCTTCAATCAATCAGTCGCATCGGTTGTGAGTTAGTGGCTAAGCGAGGCTCTCTTTCCTCGGAGGTTTCGTTTTGCCGATGTGCTCACCTCCATTGTCTATCAGCGGCTAAGTTAGTTTCTCTCTGCTCGGAGGTTTTGTTTTGCCGATTTTGCTCGCCTCCATTGTCTATCAACGGCTAAGCGAGTTCCTCTCTCCTCTGTTGTTTTGTTTTGCTGACGTGCTCGCCTCCATTGTCTATCAGTGGTTAAGTGAGTTTCTCTCTCCTTGGAGGTTTTGTTTTTCCGACGTGCTCGCCTCGCTTGTCTGTCAACAGCTAAGCAAGGTTCTCTCTCCTCTGTGGTTTCGTTTTGCCGACATGCTCGCCTCCATTGTCTATCGGTGGCTAAGTGAGTTTCTCTCTGCTCAGAGGATTCATTTTGCCGATGTCCTCACCTCCAGTATCTATCAGCGGCTAAGTGAGTTTCTCTTTTCTTGGCGGTTTCACTTTGGTGACAGAGTCACTTTCTTTGAGCTTCTTGCTCTAGCCTCACACTTCCGGGCCAGAAAGACAGACACACACACTTCCACACATAGACGTTTATATATAAGATAATATATTAATACTAGCTGTATAAGCCCGTGCTGTAAAAAGCCTGAGCTCCTAGAAACAGTTTAGTTTTTCGGACGTACTCGCCCCCCTTGTTTATCATCGGCTAAGCGAGTTTGTCTTTCCTCGGCGGTTTCACTTTGGCGACAGAGTTGCTTTCTTTGAGCTTCATGCTGTAGCCTTGCACTTCTGGGCCAGACAGACAGACACACACAGTTCCACGTGTAGACGTTTATATATAAGATTATTAACATATTTTAATATTAAAAAGCCACAAAGTTATCACTACAACCTTTAAAGCCCAAACTTTAACAAGTTAGGTTGCTAAAATGATGATTCTCAATAGCAGTGATGAATTACCTTGTTGTCTTGTATGTTGTGTGCTTTCAATCAACACATATAGGAGTCTAAGTACAAAGCGAGGAGTCACAGTCAGTTGTACCATAAATTAACATTTACATTTAAATGTATTCGTTTGGCAGATGCTTTTATCCAAAGTGACTTACAAAAGAGGTCAACATAATCGAGTAACATTAGGTTAGGGCCTGTTTGCTCAGCAAGTGTAATAGAACAGGTCATAAAAGTTGATGGCCGCAAGTGAAAAGAGGTAAGAACTAATAATTTACAATCATAGATTATAATCAATACAGCAATTAAACTTAACAAAATAACCAACAATAGAAAGGATCACAGAGCAAAGGATTTTTTATATCCATTAAACAGATATTCACAGAAGAGATGGGTCTTCAATTGCTTCTTAAATACAGTACATTGAGGGAGTCAGCAGTATGGATGGAGGGGCACATCTTCTTCCATATAGTGGAAACTACACAGGAAAAGAGTCTGGATTGAGACTCAATACCACACAGAGGTGGCATCACCAGATGCTCTTCACTGGCAGACCAGAGTGGGTGAGAAGGAGCAGAGCATCTCACCAGTGTCTCCATATAGACGCAGGTGCTGACCCACTGACCACTCTGTAGGCCAGGATCAGGGATTTGAACTTAATGGAAGCCAATGTAATGACCTGAAGAAAGGAAATTAAGAAAATTAGAGTCAGAGTTAAAATTTGTGGTACTATAAATTGAGGAGTCGGAGTCTGGCAGTGGATACTGTCGAGTCCACTACGACTCCTAAATCCTTCTCATAAAGTGTATTCACAATTTTCCAACCTCCCATTGTGTATTTAAACCTCGCATTTTTACTTCCTATGTGTAATACTTTACATTTACTGACAGTAAATTTCATCTGCTGCCACAAATCTGCCAAAACCTGTATGCTGTCCAAGTACCTCTGTGATGATTCCATAGATTCTTGATTATCTGCCAATCTACCTATCTTGGTACCATCTGCAAAATTAATCCAGCTTGTTATTTATATTCCAATCCAAATCATTTCTATATAATAAAAATGGCAACAGCCCCAGCACTGACCCCTGCTGGTCATCACTCAACATCACCAGTTCTGATGAGGTTCCTTGCATCATCTCCCTCTGCTTCCCATGTCTGAGCCAATTCTGCACACCACACCATGAACTCCCACTTCTTTTAGGTTGATGCCCATCCTCTCATGTGGCACCTCATCAAATGCTTTCTGAAAGCATGGTGTATATGCATTTGCCACATAGAATTGTGTTCTTAAGTTAGCATTTTCTATAACTTTAAAAAAATACATAGCCAGTTCTGCATTTTACAATATAATCTTATGGAACCACTAGAAAATGAAAGTCTAAAAACTTCTGATGTAAGAAAACATGCCCCCCATGTTTCTGACACCTGTTTGCAACAACAAAAGGGATTTGGAAATAATTGTTTTATCATGTATTCCTGGTATTGTTTTTCTTAAGGTAAGTACAGGTAGATGTTTTCTGTTCACATGTGTGAGTTCTCACATAAATACAGAAGTAAATCAAAACAAAATCAACCAAGGGGGGCTCTCCATCTCACCAAATCCTACACAAGCAGACGTAGGCAAAAGTTCAGCAGACCATACAGATTTTACTGTTCTGCGGGAAACTCTTCCTAACAGTTTGCCAAACTAGCAGTACACTACAGGCACAAATAACAACAATAAAGCAGCACACAGCAACTCTTTCTCTTCTTCTCTTTCTTTGTCTCTGCCTCCACTCTTCCTCCAGTAACATCCCAAGTCTGGCCCCTGGAGCAGTGACAGCTGGCATCTTTTATGTTGCACCCAGGACTACTTCTGGTGGCCCGTTAGCGTGGCCCTGAAGCACTTCCGGTTGAGTCAGAAGCCCCATGAAATAGGGCTCTGCAGTCCCAGCAGCGCCCCCTGGCAGCACCTATGGAACCCAAAAGGGCTGTGTAATAGGACTCCATCTCCCATGAAACCCTTAGGGAATCTGTGGCACTGCTGCAACCCATCCAGCAATCCAGTTCTCCATGCACGCTGTTTCCCTCGGTCCTTCCATTACACAGATGTCCTAGCCAGGTAAGAGCACTGGCTGTCCGCCACAGTGGCTTGAACAGTTTACTGTGATTTGGTCTTTCGACTTGGCTTGAAAAATGGACGTATTTGATAAGTCCCATAAGGCTCCATTATAGAAAAACAGGAATGGCTATATATTTTTTAAAAATTATAGAAAATGCTTAACTTTAGAGGAAATTTTTGCATGGAAAATGCATATATACCATGTTTGTAATGAAATAGACTGTAAAATACTGAACTTATCATTTAAAGAGTGCTCTTCAGTAATGCCATTTTGCCCTGGCGCAAACGCATTCTTTTTCTACCTTCCAATCTGGGACATTAAATGGGGTGGTCGGGGATCCCAAACATTTTGTAGTTTATTTGTGCCTTCTTTACAATAGATAGATCAATAAATATACTATATAGAAAGTAAAATAAGCATGTTTTAGGCATAGTACCAATACAGTATAATGTATAAAGTATATTGCTTTATTTGAACTGAAGGGTGGTTCTTTCTCCAAGCACAAGTATTTTTCCTCATTGTGCAGTTGCATTTCTAATTGAAATCTTTTGTGTATGCTTTTGGGTAAATTTCAATTAAACCTTCCTTCTTCAAACCACTGGGGACGGGTAGTGGAGCTGAAATCCCAGTTGCACCATCGTTAATTGAGCAAATCATACACACCTTTTTACTACTAAAGACTAGCCTCATTTTGTATGTGTCTTTTGGGAGCCCATTTAAGGATAGTGACATCCATTTATGCAACATGAAATAGGATATTCTTGCAGTTGCTTCTCTAATCCTCCCTCCTTTCAATTTAGAAGTAATTTGTAGAAGGCTAGATAATTTGCAGTTAGACGATTTAAAATGCTGGACTGTGAATCACACTTTACAACAAATAAGCTTGTCAAGCACAAAATATATTAAAGCCAGAGACGTATCCTAGGTTTTTATTAGGCAGTCCCATTGCTTGTATTTGTGCTTTGTTTCAATCAGTGCTGCATATTTTTTATTTTTTTGTTTTTTTCCTATACCTTACTTTACCATATCGTCTGGTGCTCCAGCCCCTGAAGAGCCTTGGATCTGTTGGCCACCTTCCTTCTGCTCATTCTCGTACCTAACTTTCCATAAAGTCTTTCCATCTTTTATTGGGTCTTCCCACTTTTCTGCTTGTCTCTGGTTTTCTCTTATTTTTTGAAACTGTCATTTGGCATTCACTCTAAATACCCCGGTCATCTTAACGTTAGAGCAATTGTGACTTGAACAGACCATTCAGCTGAAACGGTTTGTACATCCTATTCCACAAGATACTCCAAAGATAACAATCATGCGTCGTGTCTGGGAACTTACTCATTATACAGTGCGACTGAAAAGAGAGCTCAAACATCTCAGCACATCCCTGTAAAATGACAGTGGTGAGCTTTCTTGAAAGGTTTTGCTGGACGTACCTCGTTGTAAACTAAAATAGAGTGGCGTGCAAAAGTATTCAATCATCTTGATTCTAATTTTCTGCATAACAAAAGATTTGTCTACCTATTTATCCATTCAATATTTTTAATTTGAACTCTTATACCGGAGATTCCCAATGTGGGGCAATTAGATTTTTTTAGGGGGGCAATTCGAGAATTTAGGTACATTAATCAATTTATAAAATGAAAACAGAAATTCACTGTTAAAAATGATAGAAAAAAAACAAATAATTTTTATTTTTTACAGTGACATTTATATATTTATATAAACATAGACGGGATGGTGAAGAACCCTTTGATTTATGATTTTACAACCGGCTTGGGTTTTTCTACTTAGAAATCATTTTTACCATTAAAATAATATGAATTGTAACAATGATTTTAAAATGTTGCAATATAACAAAAATATAAAATTATCAAAATATTACAGAAAAAGCTGTCATTAAAGTTATTTTATATTTATGAATATCACATCTCTTATTATATGTTTTCAAAACTATATTTGCTGTATTTTCATATTACTTCCTATTATATATTTAACAATTTCGTAGTGATTTCTTTGTCAGTACTTCAACTATCCTTTCCCTCTTTTGCTTCCATGTTCTTTGGAAGCTTGTTTAGACCAAATTAATGACATTATGGGCTTCCTCCAAATGAGTAGGAGTTCACTTTTTGCATAGGTAATAATGTGAATTAGGTATACAGTGCATCCAGAAAGTATTCATAGCGCATCACATTTTCCACATTTTGTTATGTTACAGCCTTATTCCAAAATGGATTAAATTCGTTTTTTTCCTCAGAATTCTGCACACAACACCCCATAATGACAACTTGAAAAAAGTTTACTTGAGGTTTTTGCAAATTTATTAAAAATGAAAAAATGGAGAAATCCCATGTACATAAGTATTCACAGCCTTTGCTCAATACTTTGTCGATGCACCTTTGGCAGCAATTCCAGCCTCAAGTCTTGTTGAATATGACGCCACAAGCTTGGCACACCTATCCTTGGCCAGTTTCGCCCATTCCTCATTGCAGCACCTCTCAAGCTCAATCAGGTTGGATGGGAAGCGTCGGTGCACAGCCATTTTAAGATCTCTCCAGAGATGTTCAATCGGATTCAAGTCTGGGCTCTGGCTGGGCCACTCAAGGACATTCACAGAGTTGTCCTGAAGCCACTCCTTTGATATCTTGGCTGTGTGCTTAGGGTCGTTGTCCTGCTGAAAGATGAACCGTCGCCCCAGTCTGAGGTCAAGAGCGCTCTGGAGCAGGTTTTCATCCAGGGTGTCTCTGTACATTGCTGCAGTCATCTTTCCCTTTATCCTGACTAGTCTCCCAGTCCCTGCTGCTGAAAAACATCCCCAAAGCACGATGCTGCCACCACCATGCTTCACTGTAGGGATGGTATTGGCCTGGTGATGAGCGGTGCCTGGTTTCCCTCAAATGTGACGCCTGGCATTCACACCAAAGAGTTCAATCTTTGTCTCATCAGACCAGAGAATTTTCTTTCTCATGGTCTAGGAGTCCTTCAGGTGCCTTTTGGCAAACTCCAGGCGGGCTGCCATGTGCCTTTTACTAAGGAGGGGCTTCCGTCTGGCCTCTCTACCGTACAGGCCTGATTGGTGGATTGCTGCAGAGATGTTTGTCCATCTGGAAGGTTCTCCTCTCTCCACAGAGGACCTCTGGAGCTCTGACCATCGGGTTCTTGGTCACCTCCCTGACTAAGGCTCTTCTCCCCCGATTGCTCAGTTTAGATGGCCGGCCAGCTCTAGGAAGATTCCTGGTGGTTTCCAACTTCTTCCACTTACGGATGATGAAGGCCACTGTGCTCATTGGGACCTTCAAAGCAGCAGAAATTTTTCTGTAACCTTCCCCAGATTTGTGCCTCGAGACAATCCTGTCTCGGAGGTCTACAGACAATTCCTTTGACTTCTTGCTTGGTTTGTGCTCTGACATGAACTGTCAACTGTGGGACCTTATATAGACAGGTGTGTGCCTTTCCAAATCATGTCCAGTCAACTGAATTTACCAAAAGGTGGACTCCAGGAATGTCCCCAGCCTTGGATTGACCCACACACACACTCTACAGAGACCAATAACGCACACTGGTAAGGGTAAACAATTAAGAATAAAATGAATCAAAATTAACTAAATGAAAACAGTAGTACCACCCCTGATCCCTTCGGCGATATTACATTTAGCATATATACACAAACACCACACAGCAAAGTCCATGAAAACCAAACCGGATGAAAAATAGGAGGTGACAAAATTAAGTCCAGCGATCTGTAGGTTGAAAGGGTGAAGGAAAACACAGTCCTACCGGTAGATGCTGAAAGGATGAAGTTGGATGGATTGTTCAGGAGTGCTCCTTTTCTTCGGGGAAAGCAAATGAAATCCAAACGCAGTCCTCAGAACACAGGTAGACAGATGAACCAGACCCCAACAAACGAATACAGTCTAGGACACAATGATTAAATATGGCTCAGATAAACAGCAGGCAGAACGACAGAGAAATGCAACATATCACGTACAACGACAAAACAACTTTTTTTTCCTTTTGCCCGCTGCCCTCCTTTTAACCTCCTTTGACCACCTTTGACCCCAGCAGCCCCTGACAGGACTGCTGGGAGATGCAGTTCTTATTTAGTAGCACTGCTACAGGATATAGCGGGTTGCATAATGGACGGATGGATTACAGTGGGGAACATCATGATTTTAGAGATGCCTAGGTGGGGCATGGCCAAAAACAGGTGTAGAACTACTGTCTTATACTGTAACAATCCATTTCCAAAGTCCAAATAAACTGTGCGACACTTTTGTGAATCAAATGAATGTGAAAAATGTGACTCGTTCTCGGGTAATGATTCAGTTTCAACACAAAAGAACTGGCGAATGATGTATCCTTCACACTTTCGACGAGATGTAAAAAGTGAAGTTAAGTAAAGTAAAATAATTGTTAGAAATTAGAATAATATTTTTATACACTGCCAGGCCAAAAAAAAAGTCGCCACCTGGATTTAACTAAGCAAATAGGTACGAGCCTCTTATTGGATAATTGCTGCATAGGCGATTATCTTTCAGCTGGCAACAAATTATTTAACCCCAACTGGTGCAATGAGTTTCTTCTCATTTCTTAAACAACCATGTCGAAAGACACATCTCATGGTCGTGGAAAAGATGTTAGTCTGTTTGAGAAGGGTCAAATCATTGGCATGCATCAAGCAGAGAAAACATCTAAGGAGATTGCAGAAACTACTAAAATTGGGTTAAGAACTGTCCAACACATTATTAAAAACTGGAAGGATAGTGGGAACCCATCGTCTTCGAGGAAGAAATGTGGCCGGAAAAAAAATCCTGAATGATTGTGATCGGCGATCACTTAAACGTTTGGTGAAATCAAATCGAAGAAAAACAACAGTAGAACTGCGGTCTATGTTTAATAATGAAAGTAAGAGCATTTCCACACACACAATGCGAAGGGAACTCAAGGGATTAGGACTGAACAGCTGTGTAGCCATAAGAAAACCACTCATCAGTGAGGCAAACCAGAAGAAAAGGCTTCAATTTGCTAGGGAGCATAAATATTGGACTCTGGAGCAATGGAAGAAGGTCATGTGGTCTGATGAGTCCAGATTTACCCTGTTCCAGAGTGATGGGCGCATCAGGGTAAGAAGAGAGGCAGATGAAGTGATGCACCCATCATGCCTAGTGCCTACTGTACAAGCCTGTGGGGGCAGTGCTATGATCTGGGGTTGATGCAGTTGGTCAGGTCTAGGTTCAGCAACAGTATGTGCTCCAAGAATGAAGTCAGCTGACTACCTGAATATACTGAATGACCAGGTTATTCCATCAATGGATTTTTTCTTCCCTGATGGCACGGGCATATTCCAAGATGACAATGCCAGGATTCATCGGGCTCAAATTGTGAAAGAGTGGTTCAGGGAGCATGAGACATCATTTTCACACATGGATTGTCCACCACAGAGTCCAGACCTTAACCCCATTGAGAATCTTTGGAATGTGCTGGAGAAGGCTTTGCGCAGCGGTCAGACTCTACCATCATCAATGCAAGATCTTGGTGAAAAATGAATGCAACACTGGATGGAACTAAATCTTGTGACATTGCAGAAGCTTATCAGAACAATGCCACAGCGAATGCGTGCCGCAATCAAAGCTAAAGGCGGTCCAACGAAATATTAGAGTGTGTGACCTTTTTTTTTTGGTGGCGACTTTTTTTTTTTGGCCGGGCAGTGTATAATTCAGTTTTGTGTGACTAATTTGTTGAATGTAGAACGGGACATGCATGTATTATTTTAAAATTATGTTTATATATGGGCGGCACGGTGGCGCAGTGGGTAGCGCTGCTGCCTTGCAGTTGGGTGATCTGGGGACCTGGGTTCGCTTCCTGGGTCCTCCCTGCGTGGAGTTTGCATGTTCTCCCCGTGTCTGCGTGGGTTTCCTCTGGGCGCTCCGGTTTCCTCCCACAGTCCAAAGACATGCAGGTTAGGTGGATTGGCGATTCTAAATTGGCCCTAGTGTGTGCTTGGTGTGTGGGTGTGTTTGTGTGTGTCCTGCGGTGGGTTGGCACCCTGCCCAGGATTGGTTCCCTGCCTTGTGCCCTGTGTTGACTGGGATTGGCTCCAGCAGACCCCCGTGACCCTGTGTTCGGATTCAGCGGGTTGGAAAATGGATGGATGGATGTTTATATATTGTCACGGGAGAGACAGCTCAAGGTCCCTGGGGATAGTAGTTACCCACCAAACCAGAGGTTGGCGCTGTTTGCTAATGCCTTCTCCCTTCCTCCCACTGCAGAATGGAATACTGACAGCTGTTCCGCCTCTGATGTTTTTTCTGGTTTTCTGTGGTGGTGATCTGCGCCACCACCACCTGATCAAAGCAGCGTGCAGTCCCTACATTGATGGATTGAAGGCCAGAGGTCCACAGGACCATCATCGTGAAATTCTTCCATGTGAAGCCTGAAAACCATGAGGACTGATTGAAATCATTTATGTTAGGTAGAATGCCCAGTGGGGGCTGACCAGGTGGTCTCGTGGCTTTGGATCTCCTGCAGATTTTGTTTTTTTTTTCTCCAGCCTCTGGAGTTTTTTTGTTTTTTTTTTGTTTTTCTGTACTCCTGGTCATTGGACCTTACTTTATTCTATGTTAATAAGCATTGCCTAATTTAATTTTTATATTTTTCCTTTTTTCTTTCTTCATCTTGTAAAGCACTTTGACCTCCATCATTTGTATGAAAACGTGCTATAGAATTGAATGTTGTTGTTATTGTTGTCTCTTCCGTTGTCCTCCTTCCTGGATCCACCCCTTCCTGACTGAAAGCCACATGACCAGCAGTTCAGCCAGCTTGGAGTTAATTCTATTATGAATCCATCCAGCCATCCATTTTCCAACCCGCTGAATCTGAACACAGGGTCACGGGGGTCTGCTGGAGCCAATCCCAGCCAACACAGGGTGCAAGGCAGGAACCAATCCCGGGCAGGGCGCCAACCCACCGTAGGACACACACACCCAGACACCAAGCACACACTGGGGCCAATTTAGAATCGCCAATCGACCTAACCTGCATGTCTTTGGACTGTGGGAGGAAACTGGAGCACCCGGAGGAAACCCACGCAGACACGGGGAGAACATGCGGGAAGTGAACCCAGGTCTCCTTACTGCGAGGCAGCAGCGCTACCGCTGTGCCACTGTGCCGCCCCCTATTATGAATCCCAGTCTGAAAAGACTACACCACATTTATTGCATGCCTTCCTTGTTAAAATTTCCCTCTAATTATATGGAGTCACCTGGGTAGTGCCCCAACATTTTTAAAGTTGTCGTATCTCCCTTTTACAATACTCTGTTTAAAACAATTCCAATCATGAATTGTACAAAACAACAAATGAAATATTCTAATCAAAATTTGTTATTACTAGACCATATGTTGAACAAGAGAATAATCAATGACAGAGTTGTCATTTGCCAATAACGTTCTAACTAGAAAGAATCATTGGAAAAGTTAACGAGAATCATGGATCAGACTGGCGACACTTGCACATGTGCTTTAAACATCTAAATGAAACTGGCTGATGGCATCATTCATGCATTTTTTCAACCGCTTTGAGCTCTACTGCATTGATTCATTCATGAAAAGAGTCATTCAAGAAGAACAAAACATTCATGAGCCGCCCATTGCTAGATGAAAACCTATTATACACAACAGGCTTCAGTTAATAAAGTCATTGAACTTGGTCAAGCTCCTCAAACACCCCGCAGCATCACCTAGTCTTCTAATTCCATATTAACGTCCGTAGATTAATCCTGTGCCAACCAATCAGGAAAATTAAAAGAACATACAATGCATGAACAAGAGAAAGTCAATATTTATCTGTACTTTTGAGATCATTTTTGTCTGGGCTGGTTGTCCCGATTTTTCCACACACATCTGGAGGCATGATGCATCTGTGATCACAGTAGTAGAATTTCCAACATTTCTCTTGATGTTTTCTAGGAGTGAAAATGGCCGCCTTGCTCTCCATTTGCAAGAAAGAAGAGCAGCGAGCAGGGACGATATCCATGGAAGGCTTTCTGTACAATACAGAAGGCAGTGTTTTACAAATGGTGGAGTGTTTCTGAATGGATGGAGAAGTTAAAAAATGGTTGGACAAGTGAGCCGGAAGCCCATTGTGGTGGACAGCCGGGTCCCATGCCCAGCAGGGATGGGGGAGCAACCATGGGCAGCTCAATACCTCCCCCGGGACGCTTGGTGGCAGCCTCCCTGGCGGACGGTGATCCCCCAACCTGTCGCATGGCTCCATAGGAGATGGAGTCCTCCACAGCCTGGTTGGGGGCTCGGATGGCCGCTAGGGGGAGCTGCATGGAGTCAGCAGC